>NC_061117.1:93412240-93524739 GCF_002878395.1 Capsicum annuum | reverse complement strand
ACTGTGGAAAGGTTTTATAAAAGTAATGTATCTGAGTATTGTATATAAATCTATCAAATGACTTCTGTGTTATTATAGACCTAATATTCCAAAAAAGTACATTGTTAATCATTGATTAATCGATGATGAATCCTCCTTGTAATCATCTGAGTATTGCCTTGTGATGGTTTGTTTTCTATTTATTCTTTCCTTTTAACTGATAAGTTTGATTAAGTGATATATCCCCCTTTCTAATTACCTACTTAATGTTTGCCTCCATACTCTCATTTTCCTCCTTATTCTGCCTTTTTTCTTTTCTATAAATCCACTAATCTTTGGGGCCTTCTATATACTATGTTGAGTATGATCATTAGTTGGACTTTGTTTGAATTATTGGTCATTATATCCTATCTGACTTTGTTCCCTCATTTGTGATTGAGGATGTGATTCCATTTTTTTTCACCTTCTAGATTAGCTTTCTGCCCCTCTAAAGCTTGTGTCTTCTCCTTTTTTTTATATCTTGTATTCCAGTGTGTGCATCTGCTAATTTTTCTTCACTTTTTGAGATCCTAGGAGTGTTTACAGAAATGTCTTCCATTTGAATGACTCTTTCTTATTTCCTCTCTTCTTCTCTTTGTTCTTTGTCTTTTCCTTCTTGCTCTGCAGTTTTCTCATACCTTAGCTCCACCTCCTTTTATTTGACTCGGTGCTTATTCCTCCTCCTCTATTGTCTTCCAAAGCCTCAAACTTATTTGTAGTTATGACCTCTTGATCCTTCACCTGCTGGGTTCTAGAGTTCCATTCTGCCTTTATGAAATTACCCCTTCTATAGCCATTCTTTCTCCTTTATTCTTTGAAGTCTTCCTTCTCTTCTTCTATGTTCTTTTCTTTATTGTTGTTCTATTTCCCCTTGCCTTCTTTTATCTTTGCTTTGCCTTTTTTTCTTTTGCTTTCCCTTCATTAATTCTTTTCTCCGCCTTCTCTCCTTCATCTTCTTTCTTTTGATACAATTCTAGATGGATAACGAAACATTCCTTCTCATTATGTCCTTGTATCTTGCAAGTCTTGCAATACTTAGGAATGTTATCTTATTTGATTGTCATCCTTTTTTCTTTAATCTCTCCAGTCTTCTTTCTCATGTCAATGTAATTTTTTTTTTTGGAAAATCTCCAAGAAGGTTTATTTTTCACTTTAACACTAGCACAACTTGGTCTATTTTATTTTGTATTGCCATGTCAACTTGTAGGGGATTTCCCACTGCCACTGCCAATGGGAAAACTGCTTCATTCCCCAAAAATTTGGTGGCAATGAAGGGGACGATATCCATGCTAGAGCAATTAATGTTTCCTCCTCCAGATCAAACAGGGGATCCCATTTGAGAGTTTCATTAGGTAGGACCAATAATTATATGTGATGTAAAACTAGGGTTTTGATAGTAGGTGAACATAATCCTCCAATTGTGTTACCCTTATGTGTATGTGTCTGTTACATAGCAGCCCAATATTGACCTCTCGCTTTAATTTATATTGTTTTGGTATTAATCTCCTGAGGTCCTCATTGATGATCATATGTTCTACTTCCTCTTCCTCCCATATTTTACGTAGCTCTCTATGCAAGTAGTCAATTGGCTTCATAGGTAACTTTTTGATCTCATTTTTGTTCATACAAATTATGCTGACATATGTTAGTTTAGTTATATCTGTGTGTGCTGGCACAATCTCCATCAATGGAGGTTGGCCAACGGTCCGCAAGGCCATTTCCCAAACTTTAGTAAGAAATTATTTAGGGTTTCAGCGGCTTTCTTTGTGAGTGTTTTTTTACTTATGGCATATTCCTCTATTTTAGTTTATACCACATCTGATATTTTAATTTTTTTAAAACATAAAATATATTTTTCAAAAGCTATGGTCAAACATATGATAAAATTTTACTCGACAAATAACTTGTCAAAAATATCTAAGAATCTATAGCGAAGCGCTAGCTAATTTTTTTTTTATAATTGAGTGGTATTTGAGCCAAGATGCAATTCTATAGCTTGTTTGGCCAAACTTTTTATTTAGAAGTTCTTATTTTTAAAAAATAAGGTGTTTGACCAAGATTTTGGAAGAAAATAAGTGCTTCTGAGAGCAGCAGAAGCTATTTTTTAAAAGCTAAAAAAATAGTTTTCCCCTAAAAATACTTTTAACTACTTTTTGAAAAGATCTTTTGAGAAAAATACACTTAAAAATACTTTAAATAGCTTGACCAAACACTAATTGCTACTCAAACGTGCTTTTTAAATTTATTGATCATACACAAACTACATCTTATCAATTTTTTTTTAAAAACACTTTAAAAAATTACTTTTCGAAATAAGTTGATTTTATAAACTTATCCAAACATGCAAGTCTAGTTAATAGAAAGCTGATTGACACGTTTCTATGACCTCCATTCCTCAATTTTTTTCCTTATCCTATAAAAACCCCCATTCTAATTTATATGAGGTAGTTTGACTTGTTGATTAAAATAACCATAGATATTTATGTGGATATAAATAATTTTATTAAAGGAAAAATTAGCATTTTAAAATTAAATTGTAACTAAATATAAAATATGCCCACAAATTGTTCAACCAAATGCCTCAAAGAGATGTGTTCACTTGGAATACCTTGATTTGGGGATATGCTATTGTAATCAGGTTACTTGTCAAGAATCCATAATTGCTTACTAAGACATGCATTTTCAAGGATTTTTACCTTATAACTATCCTTCCCTATTGTACTTTGATCTTGATCTCTATTGTCCTCTTTGGAAGAATGTTGTCACGATCTAATCTTAAGTTAATTATGACATCTACCTTATCTGACCTTGGTAGATAAGGAAAATACCCAAAGAGAGAATAAAATTGAATATTAGTTAATGAAAGACAAAACGAGACTTCTAGAACGAAGTCAGGTTAACACATACACAAAATATAGTGAAGGTCTGAAATAAATATCATAAAATTCAACATCTGGCGTCATAAGTATAAAACATCTAAATACAACTGAGAAATACTAAAATTATGAGTATCTGTCTCTAAAAATAAGTAAAGATATCTAAATTAGGCAAGGAGAGGTCCAAAGTCAGCTTTGAAGCTCTAAAGCACACTGGTACCTTGATCACCACTCAGATAAGTACGAAGTTAGCTGCCACGTCCTGTGCTCATAGTCAAATCTGCACCGAAAGGACATAGTAGGGTGAATACAATCAACTTGTTCTCAATCGGTATCATAGGCTAACTGAGCAAAATAGAACATAATATAAGTAAAATAACACTATGAGCATGTGACTTGCAACCAAAAAAATTCCCAAATGGTATCTCACACCGTCTCTACTACCAGTTCTAATAAAAATATTGAAAGGAAACAACACAAATATACATGAAAAGTATACAAAAACTAAATACCCGTCAAGAAAAAAAAAAGATCCATGAAAGATGTATATGCAATGATGATGCAATGAATAGTGAGAGTCATCATTTGACTTTCTGCATACAATTACCGAAATCACAACTCCCAAGTTGGACCTATGAGGGGTTTGCAAACCATATACTATAACTCATACCTCAGATCTCAATCCACCTTTTTGACTTATATTTACGGAGAGGGCTTTTATAAAATGTCTTATTTTGTTTCAAAAATAGTGTTCCTCAATGATACCAATAACTCATGAATTTATATGTATGGAATGAGGATGTAATGCACACAATCAAATCAGTATGATGATATCCAATTCATTCAACATGTATATACAAGTGAACACAAAAATCAACTTAATATATCCACAATTCATAATAATCAACTGTAATTGGGCACCATCAGTGTTAATATGCATGTAAGACATCACTACTATCATATCGACCCTAACTCAGATATTTCTAGCATGATAAGGTAACCAGTGCTTAATAAAAATTATAATAACAATTAAAGCTTCCAAATGGGCATTATATCTCGAATAAAGACATCTAAATAAACAGATGAGGCCAACGATGTCAAACAAAGCCCCCGCAAGGGCAACTGTAATATCAGATATCACAAGTAAACAATAACATAATTTAAACCCCCGAGCACAGAACATTAATAATAATATCAAAATATAAAACCCTTATTTATTTTTCCCTCGTCATAACATGATTTACTTATTCATTAACTACCCATCTCATTTAAAAGAGTTTAAGCCATAACCTATATCAAAATGATGAAATCCAGGGCTAAAGTGCCTCAACATGGAGCTTTCCCCTTTCAAGAAGCCTCAAAATCAACTACAATATTCAAAAATAGAATCTATGCATTAAAATAAAGCTAATGCTACCCATATTGTCAATATTTGAGTCGGGTCCAAAACGAGTTAAAAAATAAAAGGGATAAAACCAAAAATTTTATTTTAGAAAAATATTTTCCAAGGTTGTAGGAGTCTACAATTGAAAACCCATACAAAAATAGGTTTAAAACGAGGCCCAAAATGAAGAAAAAATATTTTTAAGCTTTATTAGTAAAAACCTCAAAATCCTTTTTAAAATCATGATTAAGTGGTATTTTTGAAGATGTAATCAATGACAAATAATGGAAATATGAATAGGAGTTTAACCAAGCACGAATGGTGAGAAAACCCTAAGAAATCACCTTTTCCCAAAGGTTGGAGGTCCAAAAATAGTGAAAATCACAAAAATAAGGCGTATATACTGTTCTGTAAATAGTGCCTTATGAACACGGTCAATTCTTTGTATTTGTGATGGTCAACTTTGATCGGCCAAAAATTTGGAATTCATGTTCATGGACAAGGCTTTGTGTTTGTGAAGGTCCATGACCTAACCCATCAAGTTTGCAACCCGACCATATTTTCTCTTTGTGATCATGTCTCTCTCCTCACAATCACAATGAAGGAAATCATCCTTCTCTGCATTTGCAGCCCATGTTTGCAAAGAACCAGGTAACTTGCACCATATATCAAGAAAAACATTGATTTGCATATTTTCCAAAACCTCTGAAGACACCCTCGGGTTCGTTCGGGACCCGACAGAAACAAACCTTATATACAACCACACTATTTTCAATGTTCAGGATGTAATGACGACGTTGGATATTTGAAAAAAATATTATTTTCAATAAATTAACCCTAGAGACCCTTTTTTGGCAATATTTTAAATGAAGGGTCAAAATGCAAACTAAAGGTTATGAAGCCGAATAAATTTCATTTTTAGGAAAGTAGTATAAAAATCATGATTATTTTAGTTTGAATCATAAAACTAAGTAAGCATGAATGTATCAAAATCTATGCATGCCATCACCAGTATCCAAATAATACAATCATAAGCGACCAAGACACTATTGATCAAAACCATGTCCCTTATAAAAATAGAATACTCACTTGGAGTTCAACTGGTACCTTAACCACAACCTCGGGCCCAATAATATATAATTTACATAATATTTGGGAAACTGTAATAATCCACCAAGTCAAGTAGTAAATCTTATACTAGAGAATCCTTAGCTTCAATTAAGTTTAACATGCTAGTAACCTAGGGTAATGGGATCCTATACGTATAATAATTATTTCATCTTAAGGGATTGATATATGTGATGATGTTGTTGATGAGTTGATGAGGATGATGGTGAAATTGATATTGACTATTCATGATGCAAAAAAGTGATAACGAGATTGATGTGAGAAAAAGATGATGCACACATCTTGCATACATATTCATTATATGCATTAAATGTTCAATTATACTTTTATGTTGTTGTTGTTGGTTCTTTGAGTGGACTGGCTATTTGATAATGGTGGTTATGCATGATAGCAAAATGTGAATGCTAGGTATATCCTATGTCACGTATAATACTTTCTCCTGAAGCATATTGTTACAAAGTCAAGGTCTACTATAGTGTCTCTCCCTATAGGATTGTCAATGTAGTAAACATATTAGTGGTTGTAAATATCATATTTCATTTTGTTAGTTGAATACAGAGAAAATTTGGTCAGTTATAGATAACGCTCAAAATACACCTCTCATGTGAGAATGTAAGTGATCGTTGTCAATATAGGTTTTGGTACTTGACAGATGCTAATAGTGATTCACGATTCTCACGATAGGTAGGACCAACAGATTGTCTTTATTGAAGTTATGCCTAAATGTCTCTCAACCTACTTAAGCATTTAATTACCTAATTCTCTCAGACTTAGGGAAATTATATTCACTGACCAGACTTCACCTCAGGTTAATTAACCTTGTTACAACGTCAATTATTAAACGGAAGGTTGGTAGCTTCCAAGTCCCTATCAATAATTCACTTCCTACTATAGTTGATTTCTTATCTCAAGCAAATCAAAGCAGGTGCTATCTATCATTTTCAACCAATAGATAATAATTAAAAACCTCGAAATTATCAAGGAGTCCTATTACCTTTAGAATCTTGAACAATTAGCAACTTACCAAGACATAAACCATAGATCCCATAATTCGGGTTAAAGGTATTTAGCTACTCATAATGTAATAATTGATACAACAAGTTGAATTCATAATTTGAAAGATGAACTTATAGCAAGATGAATAGCAATGAGTGTTTCTCAGATTAGATCAAAGTAGAAATCCCAAAATATTGATGATAATCTCTTCAAAGTTAATTATTTTTGTTCAAGCCAAGAAACTAGAGAGAAAATAACAAAATACGTGTGTTCCAAAAATAGGTTCCGCTTGTCGAGTACCAGCCCCCCAAGAAAACCCTAAACAATACTTTAAATAGTTCACCCTAATTATGGAAAAAAATCACAGAGTTCAATAATTTCTCGGATAGGTGACGACATTTTATGAGGCCTTATCAGGAGTCTAACGACTTATCACAGATGTCATCATCTCCTTTTGCTTTGGACATTCGCTGCCTTAGGCTGACGATGAAGCGTGACGGCTTATCAAATCTTTGATGACTTATCACAGATGTCATCGATGATATACTTTAGCTCTTATGTTCTTCCTTAGGCTAACGACGATCTTGACGGCTTATCAAAACTGTGACGACATATCAAACAATGTCGTCACTTCCCTACCTCAGCTCCCATGTTTTGTCTAAGGCTGACGGTGACTCTGACAGCTTATCACAAGGCTGATGGCTTATCCCATATCGTCGTCACTTCTTCTAACTGAATCCCATTCTCTGTTTAAGGATGACGATGAAGTTGATAACCTATCAAAGTGCTGACGACTTATCAGGAATGTCGTCAGTCATACTTCTCTTTAGTTGCTTCAGATTTTAACTCTTTTACTTCCATTATTATTGGTTCTCTTGACTCTTAACTTCCAATGCAAAATCAAAGATAAAACAATAAAAAATGATAAATGTTGCTTAAGAATTTGTAATTATTCTTAGTTAAAAGCCTTAAATATGTTAGCATATGCTCACACATCAGTTATGGGTTAGCCTCGTATCCTAATTTAGTAAAGTCTGTAGCTTGGCCTAGAGTTGGTTATGAATTACAAAACCTGGAATAATGAGTAAGGGATGATTTAACCGATATAAGTTAGAGTGGATTGTCAAAGGATAAAGATATATGAAAATATTAAATGACAGGTAGGTCATAGAGATGCTAAAAGAGTGGTGTTAATACTTTCATAATTTGAGAAGATGAAATAGGAACTTTACTTGTTGCTATGATTCCTTCTGATTTACTATTGAAATTATTTTTTCCTAACCCTGGTCAGCCGATGATACCTACCTGTACATGTGATTGTACTGATACTACACTTACTATATCACCAACCTGGGATATAAGCATGGTGCAGGTGTCAGAACCCGATCCCTCAGGTCATGATTGCACCTAATATAACCCACCAGTAGGTAAGCCAACCCTATAGTCTAGAACTGCTAGAAATAAACTACCAAGGGAAAAGAAGAAAGAATGCGAAATAAATGTAGTGAAAAACTAAATTACATAAGATAGTCCCAACACCTGGTGGAATCAGTACAAAAGCTTCTAATGTAATAAGACTTACAAAATGGAGTATATAATAACAACAACAAACCCAGTGTATTCCCACCTGGTGGGGTCTGGGGGGGGGGGTAGGATGTACGCAGTCCATACCTCTACCTCTGAAGAAGTAGAAAGGCTATTTCCGATAGACCCCCGGCTCGAGACAAGCAGTACAACACAAACACATAGTACATAAGAGGGAGAATAGCAATACTCTATATGCCAGGAGCTCACCCTATATCTCCAAACCATAGCTACTCCGCATGACTAATACAACAATGGCGAGAACCCGTACTATGATCTGCATGCTGCAGTGTAGTATGAGTACCAAAATATGGTATTCAGTGAGAAACTACCGACTAAGCTCCAAAGATAATGCAAATATAAGTAGAATGCAAGCATGAATAAAAACTACACCCAAATACCCAACAAACCACATAATAAGGCTATAGAGACAATAAGGATAACTGCTCTATTCATACCCAAGAACTAACATAATAAAACTAATGAAACTATAAGAATAAGCAATTCTACTTCCACCATACTATGATACCCTAGAATTATACTGTATATCACTGGAAAATATACAAATAAAGAGCAAAAGAAGGATATATAATAGTGTACAAGGCCAAAGATGGATATATACCATGAATAAATAAAGAAAGGAAGAGATATACGGTAATACTATGTATGCATATAAACAAAACTAACTCAAAGGTACAACCTAAGTAATCATACTAGTATCTCAAGGCCATCTATTAGTACAAGGAACTAGTAATGATATAATCAGGATCCCTAATCCATACATCTACACATGAGATAATTATCCATAATAAAAGCAACTATAATGTAACGATCCAAAACTACCCCTAGTCATCACACGGTGCTTAGGACCACAAGTGATCACAAGCTAACCCTTGTACTGGCATAACTTATGAGAAACTGAATAAAACACATAAATCTGAAAAAAAATATGGAAGATAAATCTTTTCTGAACATGATAAAAACAAAGCTATATTAAGATGATTACAACTCTGTTTATACAAAATAAAACTGAAACTGAATATATCAACTATACTGACTGTCTCTGAAGCCTCTAATAGTATTGACTATAGGTATTCGGGACATGACCCCAACTATCGCAATCAATACGAATGAATAAAGAAAACAAGATACTACCCAAACTAAAGTTGACTTGAGTCCTTGAATCAAAATAACCAATCACCTGCTGACTAAAAGCTGGAAACTATCTGATTATGATGTGAGTGCTACAACTGGTACCTATATTATGAGATAATATTGCACATAGAAGTATATGTGGATCATTACTTTTGGGATGTACTGAAAATGTGGGGGTGAATGCATAAGTAAAAATTATTACTCAATATTCATATAAACAATTCAAGAATACATGCTAATTGCAAATGAATCACATTGGCTTGAATATCTGAAAGATGAAAATCATAAATCATGAATAATAAAGCATACTGTATAAATCCTATGATCCATAACACTTAGTTTTACAAGTTGTACTATTACTCTTTCTAGTAGTAGAATAAGTAGGACTGAAGTAAGTCTGATTTCAAATCATGCAGGCTAAGTGTATAAGGACTCACCTCAATATCTGTAAACTGAAAGCTAAGATCTCATAGCTAATATCTAATGTAAAATAATATCTGAATAAAATTGTGAGCCTTTACACTTAGTTTCTAAATTTTTTTCTATTATTCTATTTTAGGACTTAGGAACTTTGGGAGGTTCTTCTAACTGACATAAACCATATGAGCTATCATGGAGTCCAACGTCTCTTACCCATATTGGTAGAGTTGTTCTACCCTTGCCATTAGAATAGAACCTAGCTCGAGTGATCACTACAATGAACTAACTAAGGGTGTTAAAACCTATGGTGGCACATAGTTCTGGTGCATGAGACCTTTGAATAATACCCAACTCGGTGCTAAATACTACTCCCAATCTGTTGCTCAGAACTTTAGGAAATCCACCTTAAAATAGCACAAGGGTTTGTAATTAAAACCAATTGTGCTTCTCTTCTTTAAATCTCAAACTGTATGAACAATGTGGATTCTTTATCTTAGTTTAGGATCAAAAGATCAAGTTTATTTTCTTAAATCTTGGTAAACAATTCATAAGAGAGACTCAACATCATAATCTTGTTGAGATATTAATACTTCAAACTTAGGGCTTTTAAACCCATGCTTTAAACTTACGCAAATTCATTATAAGACGTCAATTCCTAATAAATTTCTTAAAATACTTCAACAATATCAAAGTAATGAAATCAGACTCATATTATCATGCTTAAAACTCTATTGGAAATCTGTAAAATCATATCACACGCATAAAAATGTAAAAATAGACATGCAGTTCAACATTTAAATCACTTGTAACATCATAATCTTCAAATAATGATAAATGGGTATGAACCCTAATTTGCAAATCATGAAATTTTAAGTTAAAAACAAGTTTTGGGCACTAGGATGAAAGGAGTATCCTTGTTCATAACCCCACATACCTTAATGATGAAGAAATTGAAGCTTGATTCCTTGTGTTCTTGAGAGGAGAAACTTGAATTATTGTTCTTGGGTAAAGGGAGGGTTTCTATGTGAGTTGATTTGAAAAATATGGGCAAATAATGCCTTTTTGAGTTATAAATTGTGTTTGGACGATTGGGGATGAGAGAAAAGGACTAAACTACCCCTTGGCCTTTTTTTTCCTGTGTAAATGACCCTTGTGGTGCGATCCCCATAAACAGGAATGGACCTTGTGTCGCGCCTCCCAGAAATGGGAATGGATCTCGCATCGCAAGCCTATCACAAGACCGCACTGCCTCACATAAAAAATGATATAACTTTTTACTCGAGTATCGAATTAAGACAAAATTGGTATTGTGGGAAAGCTAATTCGATTATCTACAATTTGGTGGGTCTTAATCTTCCAAATTCTTTATATACAAAAAGTTATACTCATTCAAAGATGACCTTTGTAGAATCAAATACTAAACTTTGGACGAATGAAAGGCGCTTAGCTCAACTTTGTTCTAACTGATTCCTATGAACAGTTTTTTACCTCAAAATCACATCAAACATGAGGATAAAGATCATGAAACTTATATTCACATGGGAATCATTTTAATTATGGATTATACACATAGGAACGACGGTTAGAATTCTAGCACAAAAATATAGGTGTTACATTATCTCTCCCTTGGAAGCATTCGTCCTCGAAAGATGAACAGGAACTTATTGAGACTATAGAAGTATGAAATAATATAGACACGACATGTCTACTAGACAAGGATATTACTGACTTGAAACATTAAAACTTCTATTTTGAAACTAATTTTGCTAAGCTAACTTGACTCTATTGACTTTATAAGGGGCTGAATCGTGCTAAGAGATTAGAACTCACTTGAAATGCTCATAATATGATGTTAACTATAGAATTGCATAGTGATAACTGATGAAATAATATTCCTAGAGTTACTAAGGATGGAATAATATACGTAACTTCTCGTGAGGAATTGTTCTTCAATAAAACATGCATAAGAATCAAAATAAGAGAGCTTCATGGCATCGCCAAGTACACTAGGTAAGCGCAAAGCATGAGATAATGAGACTAAGATCGTACAATGGGTATTACACTATCTGAGATGGAATACTTGGAAACCTAAGATCATTTACTGAACACCTATGAACTGAATTGTGACTAAAGATTTGGATTGTAGATATGATGCATGGACTGAACTGAATTACCTCAGGGAACAGACGTACTCATGAAACTTCAGATAGTGAGACTAGATGGAAATATGGAAAACCATTAGAACTTGTCTGTTTGATTGCGAAACTAAATTGCTAGCTATACAAACTAAATCATACTGAGAGCTCACACTTAATTAGAGCATTTCTTCAACATGTTTATCCAGAAGTTTTAATAAAATTTAGGGAACAAGGAATCTTAGGCATGATCTGAATAGGATATCTGGATAAGGAATTGAAACATGGCTACAACTTTATGACATGGAAAAAAAGACTATAGAACATAAGCTAGGATAAAATTATCAAGCCTTAGGCAATGCAATTTCTTACTTTCAAGCTTAACAACACTTCTCAAATAATCCTTCAACTATACTATTTCCCTTAAATACCATACTTCTTTGATTAAACTTATAATTCTCACATGAGTATCGATAAATCCATCTATAAAAGTCTAAACTAAACTAAATTCTCTTACTATGATCAAGTGTAACTCAAAATCACAAGGTACAATATGCCATACTATAATACTAGTCTAAACCACATGATTCAATCTTCAATGTCTCTTCTAGAGCTCACACCCTAAGCATAACATACCTTACCACTTCAATGACTAACTTGAAACTCTTATTATGGACTCACAGGTGCCTATTGCATTCATCAACTTATATCCTATCCTGACATTCAATCCTATCACTATAACCACATAAGATCTTCTAGGCACCTAATCCACTTAGGAACTTTTATCCTATTATCTATGCCTTCATAAATAGCAACTTTCATGCACTAGGCTTAAGAAGACATACCCATAATTCTCAACTAACCATGACATGTATCAAAGATTATGAGGAGCATTAAAACTCTAAAACTAGTCCAGAACCTTCATAAATCAAAAATCAATCTTGCTACTTATAAAAAGAGAAAGTCAATTTGAATTTTGCTACTAGTTGTCAAGTTTATCTTTTACATAATTCTAGAATACTTAGCTATTAAGAAAATGTGTTGTCACTATGAGTTGTCAATGAGTTTTGTATGAATTGTCAATGAGTTGTATATGAGTTGTCAATGAGTTGTACAAAGGCTTTTGAAGCCTATAAATAGAGGCAATGACCTCTATCTATGTAGTTTTAATTCAACTTTTCTATTAATGAAACTTTGTGTTTTATTTTAAGATCTTCGATTAGATCTTCTATTTTAAGGGATTTGGATTAAGCTCTTGTTATCCATGGATTCGGATTGTCTTTAAAGTGTTATCTTACAACACGTTGAAGTTGTTCCTTCAACAAATTATGTGGTTTAATTTATTTAGCACATTAGAGAGTTCCTCTAAAACTTATGCTACATCAGTTTGGTATCATAGCAATGGAGGATCTTACAATGAGGGTGAATTACCTAGAAGAAAGATTGGATCAACAAATCGCTACTCTTCATGAAAAACTCACTAGGAGGTTTGAAGAACTTGTTGTATTAGTGAGAAACAATCAAGGAGATGTTGCCAGAAACCAGAAATAACATCGAGCTCAATATATGGAAGAGAAAGATAATGTAGAGGAACATGATATTTATGCACAACCAAGAAGAGGTCATGTAAATAGTGGAGATATGTATAAGATTAAGGCTGAAATCCCAACTTTCAATGGTAATGTAAACATAGAAGGGTTTTTTGATTGGATCTATAAGGTGGAGACATTCTTTGAGATTATGAACATCCCTCCAGATCGTCGAGTACCATTGGTGGCATATAAATTAAAAGGAGGTGCTATAGCTTGGTGGAATCATCATCAAGAAGATCTTTATTTGAGGGGTGAAAATCATGTAAGATATTGGCCATAAATGAAAGTACTTCTAAAGGCTAGGTTCTTGCTTGGGGATTATGAACAGCTCTTGTACCTACAGTTCCATAACTGTGTTCAAGGTAATAAATCTATTTCTGATTATACAGAGGAGTTCTTAAGATTACAAGTAAGGTGCAATCTTTCTAAAAATAAAGACCAAAAAGTCGCAAGGTATATCAATGGTCTTAATGATTCTATCCAAGAATGTCTTGCCATACAACAAATTTGGTCAATAGATCAAGTTCAAACTCTTTCCTTGAAAGCTGAGAAATATATAAAGATGAAGAAGTCTTATAAAGTCATGTCTTATTTTGGCCCAAAAAGTATATCAAAAAGTTTTCCACGCCAAGAGAAGGGGAAGTTTATTCCATATAAAGCAAAGAAAAATGAAAAGGCACCATCTTCTAGCAAAAATAATGATAAGAAACCATCTAATACAATCAAGTGTTACAAATGCCGCAAATAGGGACACATATCAAGCAACTATCCATGAAGGAAGTTTGTCAACACCACTTATTGTGATGAAAGTGATGAAGAGGTGGAAAACTATGAAAGTGAAGGTGAATCCAAACTATATGAAGAAGAGGGAGAATAAATAATATGTGTGGTCAAACACCTTCTATGCTCAACCATGCAACCTGAAGAGACATAACGGAAGATGATATTCAAAAGCAAATGCACTGTGAATGGAAAAGTATGCAAGTTGGTAATTAATAGTTGTAGTTGTGAGAATTTAGTTTTTAAAAACATGGTTAAACAATTAAATATTGAGACACATGATCACCCAAATCTGTATACTGTCGGATGGCTCAAGAAAGAAGTGAAGATCAGGATTACTAAACAATGTTGGTTGCCAATTTCTTTATGTAAGTATTATCGATCAAACGTTCTATGTGATGTGGTTGATATGGATGCATGCCATGTTATTCTTGGAAGACCCTGGCAATATGATGTGAACACCACATATAAAGGAAGAGATGATTGGTATTCTTTCATTTAGAAGAGAATTTTAGGGTACAAGATGGATATCTCTTTAATGGAAATCTCTTATGTATTCCTAGAGGTTCTCTACGATACAACTTGATTCGAGAGATGCATTCATGTAATCTTAGTGGCCATGTTGGGTGTGATAAAACTATTGCTAATTTAGAAGCACACTACTATTGGCCACAACTTAAGAGAGATACCGGCAAATTTGTGCAAAGGTCTCCTATTTTTAAAACATACAAAGGCCAGGTTCATAACACCAGACTCTATATGCCATTACCCATTCCAAGTGCACATTGGGAAGACTTATCAATGGACTTTGTACTTGGCTTACCAAGGACAAGGCAAGGACATGATGCTGTTTACATGATAGTAGGCAAATTTTCTGAAATGGCTCATTTTAACCCTTGCCGTAAGACAATAGATGCCCATCATATAGCTAATATTTACTTCAGAGAAGTAGTCAGACTACATGGTGTTCCAAGATCAATTATTTTAGATCGAGATAGCAAATTTCTTGCTATATTTTGGCTTATTTTATGGAAACAAATAAACACAGAATTGAAGTTTTTAAGCACTGCCCATTCATAAATAGATGGCCAAACAGAAGTGGTGAATAAATTTCTAGGAAATTTAATTAGATGCATCTGTGGAGATAAGAAAGGATAATGGGATTTACCTTTATCCCTTGTGGAGTATGCCTACAATAATTCTAAGCACAGGTCTACGGGTCGTAGCCCTTTCTCCATTGTATATACTAGAGTTCCAAGACATATGGTTGATTTACTGAAGCTACCAATAATGGAGAATTCAAGATCAGCTATGACCTTTGGTGACAACTATTCAAAATTATTTAAAGAGGTTCAAGATGTATTATAAATACTAAACAAGAAATACAAGCAGTTGGTAGATAAGAATAGGAGGCTAATGTTATTCCAAGTTGGTGACCAAGTAATGGTATACCTTAGAAAGGAGAGATTTCCTACTGGTGTTCACGAAAAATTAAGGCAAAAAAATATGGCCCATAAATTATTCTAAAGAAGATCAATGACAATGCCTATGTGGTAGATTTGCCAAGTGAGATGAATATTTCAAATACTTTTATTGTGGCTAACCTATCACTCTATCATCCAGAGAAAACACTTTACGAAGAAAACTCAAGGTTGAGTTTCAATGAATTAGAGGAGAATGATAAGGAACATTAAAATTCTAAAACTAGTCCAGAACCTTCATGAATCAAAAATCAACTTTGCTACTTATAGAAAGAGAGAGTCAATTTGAATTTTGCTATTAGTTATTAAGTTAATCTTTTACATAATTCTAGAATTCTTAGCTATTAAGAAAATGAGTTGTCAACTATGAGTCATCAATGAGTTGAGTATGAGTTGTGTATGAGTTATTAATGAGTTGTACAAAGGCTTTTGAAGCCTATAAATAGAGGCAATGACCTCTAGCTATGTAGTTTTAGTTAAACTCTTCTATTAATGAAACATTGTGTTTTCTTTTAAGATCTTGGATTAGATCTTGTATTTTAAGGGCTTTGGATTAAGATCTTGTTATTCGTGGATTCGGATTGTCTTTAAAGCGTTATCTTACAACACGTTGAAGTTGTTCTTTCAACAAATTGTGTGGTTTACTTTATTTAGTACATTAGAGAGTTCCTCTAAAACTTGTGCTACATCAAAAGACTTGGCCTTAATCTTACTTCACACTTATAGCCTTAGCTAAAACAAGAATACAACGATCTTTTGTCAACAACAAACATTTACTCTCTCCTATCTAAAAAATTGTTTATCATCACTATGTTGACATAAGGAAAGGTCACTCAAGGGTTAGAACATGAGGACCTGAAGCATGAAGGGATACTAAGCATAACTGGACACTTTACTGAGGCCTGAGGAATAGAGTATCAACATCATGGATTCACCAAGGAGATCTAAACTGGGGGCATACATGACATAAATTGAATTTTAATAGGATCATGAGTTTTCTGAGAACTGATCATACTTTGAAACACAGGTTCATACTTATCATAAGCTATTCAACATAACACTGGAGTTCATAGATTCATGAGGGATAACTTGAATCACAGAGTGAAGCTGTTACTTGCTTTATAGAAGATTAGAATGGAGTTGAGCACGCATGAGTGGAATCCAAGGAGTACTCTAGAGCAGTTCATAGATTGGGAGTGATAATAAATGGAATCCAAGGAATACTCTAGAATAAGAAGGGATCACTATCTTATTACAACTCTTATTGACATTCATCATAATCTAATTCTCAAAACTTGATTTGGTTCTGCACTCTACCATCTCCCCCTTAGATCAAAGTGGACATTCTAATCTTATGGGTCTACACATAAATGCTAAACTGACAAGAATAAACTATATTTTGAACTTACTGACTTCATTCTTGAACTATCCTTTTATATATACCATCCTTAACTTTCTCTAGCTTCAATAATCACGTCAAAGACTTACACTCTCCTTTACAAACATACCTACCTCACTAAACACATAATCATAGACTACGAAGATCACACTTCTATACTTATATTTTTCCCAAAACATTAGAATCAAAATCATACTTAAAATGCTCAACACCATCTATCCATAACTCCTTAACTTAGCTATTAAAAGCACCACGTACTAAATGACTAGCCTTCTTTAACTTAGCAACTCAAGGTTACTACTAACCACACACAACACTTAATAACCTTAGAAAATAATTCAACCCCATATCACCATGGGCACACCTCTACATCATACCTACAAAATCATACTTAATCTCAAATCAATAAACTTAAATTCTTGCATTCACTGTTCAAGCCTACTAGATCACCTCTGTATAATTAGCATCACCCATAAAGCAATTATTATTTCCACCTTTATGATCCTCTACTATTCAAACTTAATGTCTACTGCTAAACATGATTAACAACCCAACCTCACATACTATTCTCACTTGGAAGCTATAAAACTGGACACTAAGAAACACCAGTCCACTAGAATCCCATAACAACTATAATTGATCACAATCCTATGGCATACCTTATTAAAATCCATTAGCACATCCTCCTTCTACACATCACGATTATTTACCCATCTATACACCTAAATTACTTTCATAGCTTTATAAGTTTTAGCTAAACTCCCTTTTTGCAACCTCAAGGGAAGCCTAAATTAATAATACTCAACCACCAAATACTTCATTAATAACCTATACTTTTATAACAAAATAAATACCATCAATAACTCCTTTGATTCTTCAAGGAAACAACAATTAACCTTAACTAATAACTCTTTCTCTACCTTTCACTAAACTAACACACAAGGACATATCACTTCACTACTAACTCAATCGCATGCACAAGTTTATCTCTATACTTTATATTAATAGTCATTCCCACTTTTATTTTCACCACACTTCTATACCCATACTTCTAACTATAAAAGAGTTCTACTACTTATAAATTATAATACTCTAGGCTGCAATCTTCTTCAAATGCAAACTTTATTGAATAATCTAGGTTTATACTATCTTTTTTTATGTGCACTATCTATATTGAAGGGTTAATGAGGAATCTGAATACATATCTTACTCTGTCTTAACTGAAGGACCCCATGGGGATGAAGAAATAAATTTCAACTTAAGGAACTTATAACACACTAGTGAGCTCCTCTCAAGCCCCGTTGTGACTTCTAAAATTACTGATAGTAAATTTGAGAGTGTTATCATAGGAGGAATTGCAACTTACTAATCATGTTATCTCAAGAATAAGTCATAAATAAAGGATTATGGAGTAACACACGAATAGACAGAAGATTCCAAGCAAACAACTTTACTGCATGACCTAGAACATGAAAACTAAAAACATTTCCCAAATGTCTTATAGCCTCTTGAAGAAAAGTACAGATGTCTCCATACCATTTCGTAAGACTCTACTAGACACGGCTTCACAGACTCCCTAGGAAACTTAAACCTCACTTTGATACCAAGTTTGTAATGACCTGAGACTACCCCCTAGTCATCACACGGTGCTTAGGACAATAAGTGATCACAAGCTAACCCTTGTACTGGCATAACTCATGAGCAACTGAATAAAACACATAAATCTAAAAAAAAAATATGGAAGATAAATCTTTTCAGAACGTGATAAATACAAAGCTGTATTAAGATGATTATAACTCTGTTTATACAAAATAAAATTAAAAATGAATACATTAACTGTACTGACTATCTATGAAGCCTCTACTAGCATTGACTATAGGTAGTTGGGACATGATCCCCAACTATCGTAATCAATATGATTTAATAAATAAAATAAGATACTACTGAAACTAAAGTTGACTCGAGTCTTTGAATCAAAAGAACCCATCATCTGCTGACTGGAAACTGCAAACTATCTGATTATGATATGAGTGCTACAACTGGTACCTACATTATGAGACAATGTAGCACATAGATGTATATGTGGATCATTACTTTTGGGATTTACTAAGTATGTAGGGGTGAATGCATAAGTAAAAATAATAACTCAATATTCATATAAACATTTCAAGAATGCATGCTAAGTGTAAATGACTCACATTGGCTTGAATATCTAAAAGCTAAAAATCATAAATCATGAATAATAAAGCATACTATATAAATCCTCTGAGCCATAACAATTAGTTCTAAAAGTTGTACTATTACTCTTTCTAGTATTAGAATAAGTAGGATTGAAGTAAGTCTGATTTCAAATCATGCAGGCTAAGTGTAAAAGGACTCACCTCTATATCTATAAATTGAAAGCTAAAATCTCATAGCTAATATTTGAAAAAAATTGTGAGCCTTTACATTTAGTTTCTAAAAGCTGTTCTGATAGTCTATTTTGGGACTTAGGAACTTTGGGAGGATCTTCTAACCGACATAAACCATGTGAGATATCATGTAGTACAATGTCTTTTACCCACATTGCTAGAGTTCTTGTACCGTTGCCACGGGAATAGAACCTAGCTAGAGTGATCTTTATACTGAACCTACTAGGGGTGTTAAAACCTACGGTGGCACGTAGTTCTGGGGCATGAGACTTCGGAATGATACCCAACTCAGTGCTAAATACTACTCCCAATCTGTTGCTAAGAACTTTAGGAAGTCTACCTTAAAATAGCCAAAACGTTTGTTATTAAAACCAATTATGCTTCTCTTATTTAAATCTCAAATCGTATGAACAATTTGGATTCCTTATCTTAGCTTAGGATTAAAAGATCAAGTTTCTTTTCTTAAATTTTGGTAAATAATTCATAAGAGAGACTCAAAATCATAGTCTTGTTGAGATATTAATACTTCAAACTTAGGGCTTTAAAACCCATGCTTTAAACTCATGCAAATTCATAACAAGACATCAATTCTCATTAAACTTCTTAAAATACTTCAACAATATCAAAGTAATGAAATCAAACTCACATTATCATGCTTAAAACTCTATTGGAAATCCGTAAAATCATATCACACGCATAAAGATGTAAAAATAGACATGCAATTCAACATTTAAATCACTTGTAACATCATAATTTTCAAATAATGATAATTGGGTATGAACCCTAATTTGCAAATCATGAAATCATAAGTTAAAGCAAGTTTTGGGCATAAGGATGAAAGGAGTATCCTTGTTCATATCCCCACATACCTTCATGACGAAAAAATTGATGCTTGATTCCTTGTGTTCTTGAAAGGAGAAACTTGAATTATTGTTCTTGGCAAAAGGGAGGGTTTTTACGTGAGTTGATTTGAAGAATATGGGAAAATAATGCCCCTTTTGAGTTATAAATCGTGTTTGGATGGCTGGGGATGAGGGAAAAGGACTATACTACCCCTTGACCTCCTTTTCCCGTGTAAATGACCCTCGTGGTGCTAACCCCATAAATGGGAATGGACCTCGCATCTCACCTCCTAGGAATGGGAATGGATCACGCGTCGCGAGCCTATCACGAGACCTCACTGCCTCAGTCAAAAATGACATAACTTTTCACTCGGGTATCGGATTAAGGAAAAATTGGTATCGTTGTAAAGCCAATTTGATTATCTGCAATTTGGTGGGTCTTAATCTGCAAAATTATTTATATAAAAAAAGTTATACTCATTCAAAGATAACCCTTGTAGAATCAAATACTAAACTTTGGACGAATGAAAGGCTTTTAGCTTAACTTTGTTCTAAGTGATTCCTATGAATATTTTTCACCTCAAAAGCACATCAAACACGAGGATAAAGATCATGAAACTTATATTCACATGGAAATCATTTGAATTATGGCTTATACATATAGGAACGACGGTCAGAATTCTATCACAAAAATACAGGGTGTTACATAAAAAGAAAGGAATCAGAATACTAGAGTATTAAGCCATAATGCCTAATCATGCGTAATAATATAACTATAATATGAAAGAATTAGAATCATAACTTGAATCACTATACCAGACCAATAATCAATGTTTCATGAACTAACCAAAATAACAATAAAAATATAAGGTAACCGGCTTATCCGAACGAACAATACCTAACGAGTCCTATCATAAGCCACCATTGTGATAGGCTCAAAAGGTTCAATCAATACTCAACAAACAACACTCTTAGACTATACCTTAGCAACCCTCTATAAGGCTAATAGATACAAGATCCACATAATATACTATAAGAAACACTTATTCCCATACCTATACAACCCCCCATAAAGTAACTCAGTGTTTAAAATCATTTCATCAATATCATCATCAATTACCGGAATTAATCAAAACTTATATCATTAATATAATCCTCAATCATCGAACTTGAACCAAAACTCTTATCATCAATCATATATTCATTCAGTACCATATATATATGTATATATGTATGTATGTATAAGTGCACATCTAGAACCACGACTAAAAGAGTATATGCAATACGCCGTATTCTCCTACCTTAATTTAGCACTCAGTATATGAGAATTTCCTATGTATAACTTTCGTTCTAGGTAGAATTTTCCAGTTTAATACCCACTATCATATAGGAAATTTAGCCAGCTTTCAAATGATATAATTTTGCCCAAATCCAATATTCGGGTGAGAAGTTATAGAACTTTTAGTGAAATAGTATGTCAAATTGAGAAGCACCACATCGCGGTGAGGGCCAAAATGGAATTCATCAGTTTCTAGTGAGACACCGCGATTCCAAAGCATCATGGTGAAGTCTCAGTTCCCAATTGGCTCTTTTCAGTGTGTCAACGCTATTATGGCGCGTCGTGCCAGAGTGTCATTTTGCAATTTTCACTTTCTAGTGAGGCTCCGTGATACCTCCGCGTCTCACCTAAGTGCAAATTTTCACTCATCCTTGGACTATACTAGCCGACAAAATCCAGTGTATCACTGTGATGCCACTGTGTCATGGTGAAAGCCAAAATTGGGATTTATAGTAACAAAATTTAAATCTTTCCAAGGGTAATTTATTGTTTTTCCACAACCTTAGTTTGACTAAACATATTAATTAAAAACTAATAACCTAATTAGATCATTATTTACACAATTTCCCTCAAATCAAGATCAATCTCTCTTCTAATTAGCAAAACCCTAGAATTCAAGAATCAAGGTCAAATCACAAGAATGCTACCAAGAATCTTTAAGAAGTTAATCTCTTAGGTATATTAGATGTTTGTCCATGGGTCCTTACCACCCATGGAACCGAAGAATCCTTTTTCAAAATACAAGATTGAGATTTCATAAATCATATGTTTGAGTTGAATTATGTTCATGTGTGTGTTGTTATATGGTCTTTAATCCATGATTAATTACAAGTTTTATAAAATTAAGATAGCATGTGTGATGAATTATGTGATTCTCATGTTAAATCCTTGAAATTTCTATTTGAATATTGGATCCATGATATTTATATATATGTTTATTATTACGTGAAATAATCGTGCTCCCCAAGTGTTTGTTATAATGCCTATGTAAATTGAATAGTTCAATCATGACATGTTATCATATGTTCCATATTCATGTACAAGTTCATGCCTCTCAAGTGTTTGACAAAATGTCCAAATGAATGCATTGTTAACAAGCAATTATTGTTATGCTTTTAAGATCATGCCATGCTTTGCTATAAATGCTATTGAGTCCTGGGCGTATTTAATATCCAAAATCTAGATGTTTACCTAGAATTATAGTAGCTACATAATAGTCTCAGTAATGTCATGATTAATAGTACTTAATCAGTTACAAAACTCAGTGAAACTCAGTCCAGTTCAGTTTAGTCTAATAATTAGTGTCATTTAGTTAGGAGTAGGATTCAACACCGAGTGAACACAAGAATGAGGGCTCACCTATCAGTAGAGGGAATGATCCTTAGTAGCAGTCCTTGTGTTCCAAAACTATGTAGCCAGCATAGGTTGAGATATCAACCTGCCAATTAAGGGTTGATAAGGTGTTTACCTACCAGTTGAGGGTAATACCATTCTCATTAGGGAACCTGCTAGTAGAGGGTGACCCTTAGTCCTTTGGGATGACATTTTAGTAGATCCACATAGCCAATATCTATACCCATGGCACGGTACTGACACCCTTCTAACTGGAGTTATAGGTTGGACCCTAATTAGTTCAGAGAGGGGCATGTCAGTTAGATAATTACCTCCTACAGTTTTAGTTACAGTCTTCAGTATAGAAAACAGTTTAGTTCTACAAAGTCAGGACTGTCAGTAACAGTCACCCAGTTATTAGTAATTCAATTATCAGTAACTTCAAATATCAGTTACTCAGTTATTAAGACTCAGTACTCATTTTTAGTATAACTCTCAGATATAGTATATATGGATATGCACGATATTGCATACCTAATGTTTACAGCAGTTTCAGTTATCTATGTACTCTCATTCAGTTATATTCATATCATTTAGTTAGTTACTATTCATGTATATGAACCCCTGCATTCTATCCTTACCTCATCTAGCATACCAGTACATTTCAACATACTGATTGTATACTCATTTCTTGTGCTATAATGTCTCATATTATAGGTTCGGACGCTCAAGTTCCTAACCATGGATAGTTAGATTTAGTTAGGAGTAGCAGACTCTGTAGTGAGTCCTCATATATCAAAGATATTCTTTTATTTTAGTATTATAGTAGATTCAGGATTTTGTTAGCTGGGGTTAGTTAGGGGATTGTCCCATCAACTCCACATGCAGACAGTTCAGTTAGAGGCTTTTTAGACTAGACTAGTTTAGATAGTCTTTAGTTTTCAGATGTTATTATTAGTTGCTATATTTATCAGTATTCAAATTATGAACCTTATGGAATATCAGCCCAATTTCTGTATTATTTCAGTATTATAATTCAGTGCTCACAGTAGGTACCAGTCATGGGTTAACATGTAGTCCTTTAGGGTCTTAAGCACCGTGTAGCATTCGGGATGCAGACTCATGTTGTTACAAACTTGGTATTAAATCCAGGTTCAACAGAGTCCTAGGGAGTCTAAAATCCATGTCAAGTAGAGTCTTATGCATGGATGTAAAGCACACCACACTTATGGACAAGAGGCTATGAGGCATTTTTATGAAAGTTTCCCTTCTTTCAGTATTTATATCGTGTGAGTGAGCATGAGCTCAAGTTAAACACTCAGTTTAATCTATCTTTCCTTTTTGTTTACAGAATATGTCTCCTAGAAAAGACAACGGAATAAGGAATGGAAATTAGCTAACACCTTAGCCCGTTCAGGAAGATCCCCTAAATGAGCATGTCTCCCATGAAAAATTTAGAGCTACATTCACCACTATAGACTATTTCATGGTATCTTAAAATGAATGCCCAGCTGCTATTCAGGTTAACCCAATGGCCAATACTGCTGCAGCCAGGATTCGAGACTTTACACGAATGAACCCTCCATTGTTTTTTGGTTTTAAGTCTGAAGAGGATCCACAGGAGTTCCTCAGTTAGGTACAGAAAGTCATAGATATTATGGGAGTGACTTCTAGTGAGAGTGCTGAGTTAGCTATCTATCAGCTACAAGATATAGCTCATACGTGGTTTAAGCAGTGGAAGGTAGACAGGGGCATAAATACAGAACCTGTAGAATAGGAAGAGTTTGCTACTGCTTTTCTAGATAGATTCTTTTCCTTAGAGTTGAGGGAATCCAAGGTGTTAGATTTCATCAATATCAGGTAAGGCAACATGAGTGTGAAATAGTATTCCCTTAAGTTTACTCAGTTAGCTAGGTATGCTCCCCATGTAGTAGCAGACAATAGATCCAGGATGAGTAAGTTTGTATCTGAGGTGTCAGAGAGTATAGTCAAGGAGTGTAGGACCGCAATTCTAATTAAGGAGATAGAAATATCCAGGATAATAGTCTACTCTCAGTAGATAGAAGAGGGTAAGAATAAGGAGAGAGAGGGAAAACAAGAGAGCTAGAATAGGTAGCTTCAATTTCACTAAACCTAAGTCAGAAGGTGGTAACCATTTTTAGTTTTGCCTAAAATCTTTAGTTCTAGCTCCGTCCTCAGCCAGTGCTCTAGTATCTAAGTTCAGAAATGGTAACAAAGATAGGGCACCAGGCTCTAATTTCCAAGGAAGTGTCAGCAGTGCCTGAACAAATCCTCTTTGTCAAAAATATGGCAGAAACCATCAGGGTGTCTGTAGAGATGGCAGTGATGTATGTTTTAGCTGTCACAAGCAAAGCCATAGAATTAAAGATTGTCCTCAGTCAGGTTCACAGGGTTAGTATAATCATCCCCCAGCACAGTTCGGTCACTCAATTAGCAGGGTGCCATTTCCAGTGCCCCCAGTAGGCAACGCCTAAATAGGCTTTATGTAGTTTGGTACAAATATGATTAAGAAAGTTCTCCTGATATGGTCACTAGTACACTACAGATCTTTCATTTATATGTTTATGCCTTATTAGATATAGGATCTTATTTGTCTTACGTAACTTCTTATATAGCGATCAACTTTGAAGTTAGTCCTAAAATCCTAATAGAGCCCTTCTTAGTCTCTACCCCATTAGGTAAGTCTATCATATCCCATAGGGTATACATGAGTTATCTGGTTATGGTATCTCAGAAAGTTACTTCAGAAGACCTTGTACAGCTAGAGATGGCAGATTTTAACGTTATTCTAGGTATAGATTGGCTCTATTTATGCTATGCTTTAGTTGATTGCAGAAATAAGGTTGTTCATTTTTAGTTTCCTAATGAACCAGTCCTTGAATGGAGGGGTAGTACCATAGCACTTAAGGGTCAGCTTGTTTTGTGCCTTAGAGGAAGAAAAATGATATCCATGGGGTGTGTTTACCATCTTTTTTGAGTCAAAGACTCTAGTTTAGAGATACCTAGTCTTGAGTTAGTTCTAGTAGTAAATGCATTCTCAGATGTGTTCCCTGAAGATCTTCCTAGAGCTCCTCCCAAAAGAGAAATTGACTTTGAAATATACCTTATTCTAGATATTTAGCCTATCTCTATTCTGCCATATAGGATGGCTCCAGATAAACTCAGAGAATTGAAAGAATAGTTAAAGGACCTATTAGACAAGGGGTTCATCATACCCCATATTTCCCCGTGGGGCATACCAGTCTTATTCATGCGTATAAAAGATGGTTCACTCAGTATGTGTATAGACTACCGTTAGTTGAACAAAGTCACAGTCAAGAATAAGTACCCACTTCCCAGAATCGATGACTTTTTTGACCATTTTTAGGGTGATAGTTACTTTTCTAAGATAGACGTCAGATTTGGCTATCATCCGCTCAGAGTCAGAGAATATAAACTTGATGAACCATGTGTTCATGCAGTACTTGGACATGTTCGTCATAGTCTTCATTGATGATATTTTTGTCTACTCCCACAGTGAAAATGATCATACAGAACACCTCAAAATAGTATGCAGACCCTTAAAGCCCATCAGTTGTTCACTAAATTTAGCAACTGCGAATTTTGGCTAAGGTCAGTAGCTTTCCTTGGTTATATAGTTTTCGATGATGGCATTAGAGTTGATCCTCAAAATACCAAAGTGGTGAGAAACTAGCCTAGACCCATTTTTTCATCAGATATCAGGATTTTTCTGGGTTTGGCTGGCTATTACCAATGATTTGTTAAAGGATTTTCATCTATTGCATCCCCACGTCCAAATTGACTCAGAAGAAAGTCAAGTTTCAGTGGTCAGATTTATGTAAGGAGAGTTTTAAGTAATTAAAGACTCGACTCACCTCAACCCCAGTTTTGACCTTGCCAGATGGTTCAAATGGGTTTGTTGTGTATTGTAATGCTTCTAGAGTTGGGTTGGGCTGTGTTTTGATATAGAAAGGTAAGGTTATAGGCTATGCCTCCAGACAGCTTAAGCCTCATAAAAAGAATTACCCTACCCATGATCTTGAGTTAGCAACAATAGTATTTACCTTAAACATTTGGAGGCATTATCTGTATGGGGTGCCTGTTGATATGTTAATAGACCATAAGAGTTTGCAGTATGTATTTTCTCGGAAAGACTTAAACTTGCATCAGAGAAGGTGGTTAGAGTTGTTAAAAATATTATGACATGAGTGTTTTGTACCAGCCGGGCAAGGCTAATGTAGTGGTAAATGCCCTAAATAGATTGTCCATGGGTAGTGTTACTCACATCAAGGATGATAATAAGAAGTTTGTTTAGGAAGTTCATCAGTTTGCCAGGTTAAGTGTTCATTTGGTTGATTCAGCTGAGGGTAGTGTGTGGGTTCAGAATAGTTTGGAATCATCTTTGGTTTCTGAAGTGAAAGAAAAACAAGATTGAGATCCCAGTCTAGTCAATTTAAAAGAGTCAGTCAGAGATCAGAAGGTAGAGGTTTTCTCCCAAGGAGGAGATGATGTGTTGCATTGCTAGGGTAGACTGTGTGTGCTGTATATTGTTGAGTTGAATAGGGAATTTTTGCAAAAGTGCATGGTGCGCGATACTCTATTCATCCAGGGGCCACTAAGATGTATCGTGATCTGTGGGAGATCTATTGGTAGAGTGGGATAATGAGAGATATTGCAGAGTTTGTAGCAAAGTGGTCAATGTGTCAACAGGTTAAGGTTGAGCATCAGAAGCCTAGTGAGACCATGCAAGAGTTCAGTATTCCCACTTGGAAGTAGGAGAAAGTGAACATTGACTTCGTGACGGGTTTACCTCACACTCGTCATCAGCATAATTATATTTGGGTCATTGTAGATAGGATGACTAAATCAACCCATTTCTTGCCAGTCTATACTTTTTATTCTATCGACGACTATGCCACGTTTTATCTCAAAGAGTTGGTTAGGTTTCACGGCATTCCATTATCTATCATCTCATATATGGGTACTCAATTTACCTTTAACTTTTGGAAAGCCTTCCAAAAGGATCTTGGTACTTAAGTTCACCTCAGTACAACTTTTCACCCTCAGATAGACGGTCAAGCAGAAAGGACCATTCAGACTTTAGAAAATAAGTTGAGTACATATATTGTTGATTTTAAAGGTAGTTGGGATGACTACTTGCCTTTGATTGAGTTCACATATAATAACAACTATCATTTCAGTATCCAGATTGCCTCGTTTGAGAAACTTTATGGGAGGATATGTTGGTCTCCCATTGGTTGGTTTGAGGTAGGTAAGACTGCATTGGCAGGGCTTGACTTAGTATTTGATGCCTTAGAGAAGGTTCAGTTGATCAAGGAGACGACATAAATTGTATGATGATGTGAGAATAAAAGATCGCGGGTTTGAGATTGGTGATATTGTGTATCTAAAGATCTCTTCCATGAAGGGAGTGAAGAGGTTCATCAAGAAGGGGAAACTCAGTCCCCGATATATTGGTCCATATAAAATTCTGAGCTATTTTAGAAAGGTAGCTTATGACCTTAAGTTTCCTTCAAACTTAGCTTCAGTGCACCCAGTATTCCACGTCTTCTTGCTAAAGAAATGCATTGGTGACCTAGCAGTTGTAGTCCCCTTAGAAGTAAGCATTCAAAATGATCTTTCTTTTGAATAGGTCCCAGTTAAAATCCTCGATCATCAGATTCGCAGACTGAGGAACAAAGAAGTTCCCTTGGTCAAAGTTCTTTTGCGAAACCAGTCCTTTGAGAGAGCTACTTGGGAAGTAGAACAGCTATGCGGACCAAGTATCCTCACCTCTTCTCCGCAAAATCAGACTCAGCTTGAGGTAACTATCTTCCTTAGATTTACTCTGTTCCATGCTCAGTTTCAATTGCAAACTTAGTATTAGTTACTGTTGCATATCATTCTCATGACAGTCATGTATTCATGAATCAGTATAGCCATGCAATCATGTTGCAGTGTGAAAACTCAGTTTATTAGTAGTTTAGTCATGTAATCATGCTTCAGTTAAGCATGCTTAGTATGTAAACTCAGTCTATCAGTATTTTTCATCTTAAATCAGTCTCATTTGAGGATGAATGTTTCCAAGGGGGGAGATATTGTAATACCCCATAATCTCCTAGCTTTGTTTAGCTCTCAGTACATGAGAATTTCCTATGTATAACTTTTGTTCTAGGTGAAATTTTCTGGTTTAATACCCACTATCTTGTAGAAAATTCAGTCAGCTTTCCAATGATATACATTTTTCCCAAATTTGATATTTGGGTGAGAAGTTATGACACTTTTAGTGAAAAGTATGTCAAATTGAGAATCACCGTATCATGGTGAGGGTCAAAATGGCATTCGTTAGTTTCCAGTGAACACCGCGATTCCAGCACATCATGGTGAAGTCACAATTCCCAATTGGCTCTTTTTAGTGTGTTAACGCGATAATGGTGCATCGCACCAGAGTGCCATTTCACAATTGTCACTTTCTAGTAAGGCTCTGTGATACCTCTGCAAAAGTACATTTTCGCACTCGTCCTTGGACTACACTAGCCGACAAAATACAATGGCTCACCGCGTGCCATTGTGTCGTGGTGAAATCCAAAATTGAGATTTTCAGTGACAAAAGTTTAAATCTTTCTAGGGGTAATTTGGTCTTTTTCCATAGCCTTAATCAGTCTGAACACGTTAATTAACCCCTAATAGCCAAATTAGATCATCATTTACTCAATTTCTCTCAAATCAAGATCAATCTCTCTTTTAATTAGCAAAACCCTAGCCTTTAAGAATCAAGGTCAAATCTCAAGATCACTACCAAGAATCTTTAAGAAGTTAATTTCTCAGGTATATTAGATGTTCATCCATGGGTCCTTATCAACCACGGAGCCCAAGAATCCTTTTTCAACATACAAGATTGAGATTCCATGAATCACATGTTGTTGAATTGTGTTCATGTGTGTGTTGTTATATGGTCTTTAATCCATGATTAATTACAAGTTTCATGAAATTAAGATAGCATATGTGATGAATTATGTGATTCTCATGATAAATCCTTGAAATTTCAAGTTGAATGTTGTAGCCATGATATTTATATATATGTTTGTTAATATTATGTGAAATAGTTATGCTGCCTAAGTGTTTGTTAGAATGCCTATGTGAATTGAATAGTTCAATCATGACATGTTATCATGTGTTCCCCATTCATGTACAAGTTCATGCCTCTCAAGTGTTTGACAAAATGTCCAAATGAATGCACTGTTAACAAGCAATTGTTGTTATGCTTTTAAGATCATGTCATGCTTTACTATAAAGCTATTGAGTCCTGGGGGTTTTAATACCCAAAATCTAGCTGTATACCTAGAATTACAGTAGCTACAGACTAGTCTCAGTAATGTCAAGAACAGTAGTACTCAATCAGTTACAAAAATCAGTGAAACTCAGTCTAGTTTAGTTTAGTCTAATAATTAGTGTCATTCAGTTGGGAGTAGGATTCAGCATTGAGCAAACCTAGGGATGGGGGATCACCTGTTTGTAGAGGGTGTGATCCTTAGTAAAAGTCCTTATGTTCCAGAACTACATAGCCAACGTAGGTTGAGATATCAACCTTCTAGTTGAGGGTTGATAAGGTGTTTACCTACCAGTTGAGGGTAATACCGTTCTAATTAGGGAACCTGCAAGTAGAGGGTGACCTTCAGTCCACCGGGATCACATTTTAGTGGATCCACACAGCCAGTGTCTGTTCCCGTGGCATGGTAGTGACACCCTTCTAACTGAGGTTACAGGTTGGACCCCAATAAGTTCAGAGAGAGGCATGTCAGTTAGATGATTACCTCCCACAATTTTAATTTCAGTCTTCAGTATAGAACTCAGTTTAGTTCTACAGAGTCAAGACTATTAGTAATAGTCACCCAGTTATCAGTACTTTAATTATCAGTAATTTCAGATATCAGTTACTCAGTTATCAGAACTCAGTACTCAGTTTCAGTATAACTTTCAGATACAGTATATATGTATATGCACAGTACTGCATACTAGTGTTTACAGTAGCTTCAATTATCCATGTACTCTCATTCAGTTATATTCCTATCATTCAGTTAGTTACTGGTCATGCATATGAACCCCTACATTCCAGCCTTACCTTATCTAGCATAACAATATATTTCTACGTACTGATTGTATACTCATTTCTTCGCTATGATATCTCATATCATAGGTTAGGATTCTCAAGTTCCTGACCGCGCATAGCCAGATTCAGTTAGCAACAACATATTCAACAGTGAGTCCTCATCTATTGAGGATATTCTTTTATTTCAGTATAATAGTAGATTCATTATTTTTTTAGCTAGGGTTAGTTGGGGGTTTATCTCATCAACTCCACATGCAGATAGTTTAGTTAGAGGCTTTTCAGACTAGACTAGTTCAAATAGTCTTCAGGTTTTAGATATTATTATTGGTTGCTATATTTATCAGTATTCAGATTATGAACCTTTTCGCATTTCAGCCCAACTTCCGCATTATCTAAGTATTATTATTCAGTGCTCACATCATGTTCCAGTCATGGGTTAGTTTGTGGTCCTTTGGGGTTGTAAGCACCATGTAGCATCCGGGGTGCAGACTCCAAGTGTTACAGTGTATGTCCATAAATCCATTGCTGGGCTAAACTCTGAGACTAAATCACATAAAAGTGTAGAATGGGTCAGAATATCTGTCGATTGAGGTAAATAGTAGTAGAAAAATCATGGACCAGAATTTGTCTGGGTCAAATCTCTAAAACATCATTTTTGGACTCAAAGGTTCATAAGTTATTTATTAAGGTGGTACGGTCCCTGTTATGAAGAAATCTATTTTAAGGTGAACAGTAGGAATAGTTCCCTTTTTAGGAAAAAGAGTAATAAAACCATATTTTAGTTGGAATTGTACCATTTACTATCTAAGTGATCATGATTGTATCGAATCTATGCATGCCATCACCAGTATTCAAGTAAATATGATTATAAGCTTTAATATGTCTATAAACTACGACCATTTCCTTTTTGCAAGGATAGAATACTCCTCGGAACCCAACTAATATCATAATCACGACCATGGGCCCAATATATATCCGGCATAACTATAACATCATAATCACAGCCTTAGACCCAATATATATCTGGAATAAACATAATATCATAATCATGACCTTGGGCCAAATATATATTCGACATAACTATAACATCACAATCACGGCCTTAGTTCCAATATATATCTAGAATAATCATAACATCATAATCACAACCTTGGGTCCAATATATATCCGACATAACTATAACATCATAATCACGACCTTAGGCCTAATATATATCCAAAATAACCATAATATCATAATTATAGCCTTAGGCCCGATATATATTCGGAATAACCATAACATCATTATTTGGGGAAAACCCATTAAAATCTACCAAGTCACGTAGCAACCTTATACTAGAGTTCGCTTGTCTCAACTATGTCTAATAGGCTACCATACGAATATAATCTACAAAGATATCACAAGTCTTGGCCTAAGGTGGGATGGAGGGGCCAATTTCTAATGCCTGAAAACCATTTTAGACAAGCTTCTACCCCAGGCTAGGCTAAGGTAAATGCACTTCTTGATGTTAATTAAGCCATAATTAGTCATAATATAGAAATTCCATCTAGAACATGTGCAACTAAACAAAATCCACCTAAATTACCGCACCAAGATAGCCTAAGTCATCCAAATAAGACTAATCATACCAATAACACTTCCAATACCTAAATTCCATCCTATATCTATCATAACATCATAATTATACTACTAATTATCCCTATTTATAAAGAAGGTAAAAATATTATAAAAGTATGATTAGTATTTCAACTTAAGGGTCAAATACCCTTATAGCCCCCAAGCTCACAATTTAGGCTAAGTCACAGTGTTTTGCCCACAATCATATTCTAACACCCTTAGCTAACATGCAACATATACAAATACTATCTCAAGAAGAAGATAATACAAGAGCCTACCTCAAAGTCGAACTGCAACCATTTAATCATTCATAAATTATCTTTCTTCACTCCAAGATCCCAAAATGTCATCATGCTATCAAAATAGTAATCTACACGTTGTTGAGAGTAAAATAATTCCTATGTTGCTGTATTAAGGGTCAGATCAAATCTTAGGTCAAGAATGCGCCTACGAGGCTCACAAAAAGAATCCAAAATTGAACCTATCACGAGGTCCCTCGAAGGACAAGGAAGTTGTGCTCAAAAGTTGAGCATAAACGGAGCACAATTTGGGTTTCAAATCAACACTCAAAGTTTAGGAATTCAAGCCCAAATTTCTAAGAAATTTTCCAAGAATTAGGATGTAAATTGAAGGGAAAATTAATGGGATATGACCAAGACGAGTTAGTTTATCTTACCTTAACCTACGTTGATGATTTCTAATTTTTCCTCTATTTGTGCTCTCAATTTAAATCAACCCTTAAAGTTTAGGAATTCAAGCCCTAATTTCTAAGAATTTTACCAAGAATTAGGATAGAAATTGAAGGGAAAATTAATGGGATATGACCAAGACAAGTTAGTTTATCTTACCTTAACCTTTGTGGATGATTTTCTACTTTTCCTCTATTTGAGCTCTTAAGTTAGTCTGCCATGGACCAGAGACAACCCCCTTATCCTAATCAACAGAGCATACATACTATCGGGACTAAATTCTAAACATATAACAAGATAGATAAGGTAAATTCAAAGATATCTACGATATGCCAAAAGAACCAATAACAATACATAAGTCCACAATAATACCCACAAAGCCTCTATTAATCCGAAAAGAATCTAAGTCGGGACATGTCCCCAACCCTGACAATGACAATGTAAATGTAAAGTCTTCACTTCTAATTTATGGGTGGAAAATTGATGGGATGGTCAAGTGTTCCAGAGAATGGAAGCTCACCACAACACCACAAATAATCGACTTAAGGAACACCTGTCATTGCGCAGGAAAAGTAGAGGTGCCTTCAGACCCTGCTTCGCATGGGTATAGCATTCAGAGATGGTTAGTAGGGTAAGGACTAGCATATAACTAAGGATAGGGGTAAAATAATGTCAACCAAAAGTTTAATTTCAATCTCACTGTACATGTTCAAATACATACATACATACATACATACATATAATAGATATTGGGGTAGCTAACAAGGCTTAGCATGATAGTAAAACATTATCCAGGACTATGTAGCTCAACCATCATAAACAGGCATCCACAGGCTATATGGGTTCAGCTCCTCCTGCTGAAAGGGCCTCAGTGCATATAAGCCCCACGAACCAGAGGTATTAAGGAAGATTAGGTAATGTCCCGCCCCCACGTTAATCCAAGATATAATTATATCGATAGTGTGAACCATGCACATGGTCATTAAGACAAACCCTCACATCGGTAAACATGAGTTTCTAGTATAAGTCATTCGAGAACCATGCCTTCTCGACTTAGCTACATAACCCCCTATAAGCCCAATTAAAACAAGTTTCACATAAACCATTCATTAACCAAGGAATTATACATTAAGGTACACCATAGGTATCATCATACCATTTATGATTGCAAGCTTATAAACATGCCATCACAATTCCATTTGCTTGGGGGAATGCCTCGGCCTCGTTTGCCTATTAAATCAAATTGGAGGAATTCCTCGATCTCCTTTAGTTTATCAAATCAATTTGGGGGAATGCCTCGACCCCCCTTGTTCATTAATTCAAAACATAGCCAACAAGGCCTTTAAAATCCATTTTCATTGTTTAACCACTTATGCAATGCATTAATATAGGTGAGTAAATCAAACCAAGTGATGCTTTCATAATTCAAAATCATTTACACAGGTGGGTTGAGGGAATACAATCGTTCAAAACTAATTTCCAAGTTCAAAACATTAAATTGGGGGATTACCTCAACCCCGATTCCAATTACCACACCCATGCACCCTAGTAGTTCAAAAATAATCAATTCAAAGCATGAACAAGTCATGAAAACATGGGAAAACAATTCAAGAATCATCCATTCCAAAACCCTCAATCCGTGTCAAAGCCTATATTCAAATTCATACAATTAAACTAGTTAAAATACATGCATTTCACAAAATAAGGTTTGGGGAAGAGTAACATGCCTGAAAGTATCACAACTACGGAGTGAAATCACCCTTGAGAACTCTAATTGACTAATTTCTTGAAAACCCTAAGTGTTCTTATCCTTGGAAACTTGAGAGAGATCAAGAAGTTATTTTGATTTAGTTCAGAGTGATAATGATACTCAAAGGGGTTTTAAGTCGTGGGTCAATATTGGGGAAGAAGGGAAATATCCAAAGTGCCCTTAATAAAATACTGACAAATTATCGTCCAGTCGTTATGGGAGACCTTACGACTCATAGGGTCACCTTAGAACTCGTGACCTCCAGTCATAATTTGGATAGAAACCATAGGCACCCACACTGGTTTGGATATGAGTCATACCATACAGCTTGTACTCAGACATTATGACTTGAAAGGTTTAAGTCATCCTTAGGACATAATATTTTAGGTATCATACTGGTTTGGCTATGGATGGGACTATAGGACTCATATAGAGTCTTTATGACTCATTAGAAGCCAGCCATAATCATAGCAGAAACTTGGCCAATCCACACTAGTCAGGCTATGATTATAGTTCTATGCCCTGAGATGACTCCCTATGACTTGTATGGTAAGTCGTTGTTTGGGAAATATGCCCATAAGTCAAGAAAATTTCAAGGGCTAAAAATTCGGGGTGTTTTATTCTCCCCCCTTAGGATCATTTATCCTCGAATGATGAGATAAGGTATTCCTTAGCACGATTTATCACCGAATACAAACATACTTACCTTTCACAAAGATAGAAAACAAAGATGTTAATATTAACACATACCTTAAGAATGATTATCTGAAACAGAGAAGAAGAATGGGTAGTTGGACTTCATGTCCTCTTCAGCTTCCCAAGTAGTTTCTTCAAACTTTTGGTTCCTCTATAGAACCTTCAATGAAGCCACATCCTTAGTCCGTAATCGATGGACTTGTCGATCGAAAATCTCATCCGGGACTTCCTCATACATCAAGGAGTCCAAAACACCAACACTTTCCAATGGAACCCCCAAGGAAGGATCACTCACGTACCTCCTCAATATCGAAACATGAAAAACTGGGTGAATAGAACACAAACAAGGAAGAAACTCTAACTCATAAGCCATCTTACCCACTCTCTTTAAAATTAAATATGGACCCACATAATAGGGATTGAGCTTTCCCTTCTTTCTGAACCGCATCAATCCCTGCATGTAAGATACTTTCAAGAACACCCAATCACTAACTTCAAATTCAAACTCCCTTTGCCTCACATCCGTATGGGATATTTGACGACTTTGGGCAGTCTTAAGCCTATCCCAAATCACCTTCAACTTTTCTATGGCTTAATGAACCAAGTCGGGACCAAACAACCTAACGTCAAACCACCCAATAGGAGAATGTCATCTCCTGCCATACAAAGCCTTAAATGGATACATCCCAATGATAGAGTGATAACTATTATTAGAAGCAAAATCGATGAGAGGAAAATGATCAACCCAACTACCACCAAAGTCAATCACACAAGCCCAAAGCATATCTTCTAATGTCTGAATGGTCCTCCCCACTTGTCCATCTACTTGAGGGTGGAAAGTGGTGCTAAGGATCACCTTAGTTTTCAAACCTCTCTAAAAATAATTCCATAAGCGAGACAAAAACCGTGTACCATAATTATATATAATAGAGATAGGCATAATGTGCAACTTGATGATTTCCTAAATGAAAATTTTAGCATAATCCTCTGCAAAAAAAATTATCCTTACTGAGAAGAAATGAGTAGACTTAATCATCCTATCCACGATGATCCAAATTAAATCAAACTGATTAGGCAACTGTGGAAGACCAGTAACAAAATCCATATTAGTTACCTCCAACTTCCACATAGGCAATTCGATTTCTTGAAACAATCTACCAGACCTCAAGTGCTCCACCTTCACTTACTGACACACCAAGCATTTAGCCATAAAATTGGTCACATCTCTCTTCATGTTATTCCACTAGTAGATCTCTTTTATGTCATGGTACATTTTTGTCAAACCAAGATAGATAGTGTACCTTGACTCATGAGCTCAACCAAGATCCTCTATCGCAGCCCATCAATATCGGGAACACACAATCTACCTTGGTACATTAAGACACCATCGCCACCAATCTCAAAAGCCATAACTTTTTATCCCTAATTTATATTAAAATAGGATCCAAAACCTATTTCTACTTTATCTCAACACCCAGGGATAACCTTACCACCTCTTTAACAATCATACTACCATCTTCAGAATCTAAAAGATGAACTCTAAGATTAGCTAAATGGTGAATATCTTTTACCAACACCCACTTCTCCTCATCAACATGAGACAAATTCCTATAGATAAGCTTCTAAGAGCATCAGTAACCACGTTAGCATTACCTGGATGATAATAGAGACTCATGTCATAGTCCTTGAGCAACTCAAGCCATCTCCTTTGCTTGATATTCAACTCTTTGTAGGTGAACACATACTGTAAGCTCTTATGATCTTAATATATGACAACATAGACCCATACAAATAATGGCGCCAAATATTTAAAGACAAAACCATAACTAACAACTCCAAATCATAAGTCGGATAATTCTTCTCATACACTTTCAACTGCCTAAAAACATATGCCACAACTTTGCCCTGCTGCATCAATAGACAACCTAGTCCATACGAAATGTATTATAATAAATAACAAAACCATTAGTACTCCCAAGAAGGGTTAAAATAGGAGTAGAAGTCAACTTATAGTTCAATTTGTCAAACTATCCTTGTAGGTGTCGAACCATAGAAACTCTACCATTTTCTGAGTTAATCTAGTCAGTAAGGTAACAATCAAAGATAAACTCTCCACAAACCTCCTATAATATTCGGCTAAACTAAAAAAGCTCTGAATATCAGTTGGACTCATGGGTCTAGGCCACTTCATAACCACCACAACTTTCTGTGGATCCACTATGATCCCTTCACTGGAAAAAACTTGTCCTAGAAAAGTAACAACATTCAACCAAAACTTACACTTCAAAAGCTTAGCATACAAACACTGATCCTTAAGGGTCTGTAACACTATACGAAGGTGATCATCATGATTTGCCTCGCTCTTAGAATAAACCAAGATATCATTAAGGAACACAATGATGAATAAGCCTAGTAACTAATGAAAAAACCAATTAATAAGATCTTTAAATGCCACCAGGGCATTATTTAATCCAATTTACATCACCAAAAACTTGAAATGACTATACCAGGTTCAGAAAGCAGTCTTAGGGATATCCACCTCCTTAATCTTCAACTAATGGTAACCCGATAAAAGGTCAATCTTAGAAAAGTATTTAGCTCCCTAAAGATGATCAAATAGGTCATCAATCCTAGGAAGAGGATATTTATTTTTCACTAACACCTTATTCATCTGGCAGTAATCTATACATACTCGAAAAGACTCATCCTTCTTATGTAGGAAGAGAATAAGAGCACCCTAAGGGGAAACACTAGGGTGAATAAAACCTTTGTTAAGAAGATCTTTTAACTGCTTCTTAAGTTCTTTTAACTCTGTAAGACTCATTTTATAAGAAAGAATAAAGATAGGATGAGTGTCCATAAGAAGATCAATCCCTAAATCTATCTCCCTATCGGGAGGAACACTAGGACGATCATCAGGAAATACTCTAAAAAACTCACAGATCATAGGGACAATTGACAAGGAAGGACACTCAAAATTAGAATCTTTAACCCAAACCAAGTGACAAATATACCCCATAGACATTAATTTTCAGGCTCTGAGATAAGAGATGAACCTTTCCTTAGGCACTAGGAAACTACCTATCACTCAATTATCAACTCATTTTGGAAATAAAAATTGATCCTTTAGGTCCTTAAATCAAGATATGCATAGCACAAGTAGAGCTAATCCATCCCTAAGATAACATCAAAATCTAACATCTCCAACTCTATCAAATCAACCAATGTCTGCCTATAATAGATAGCTACCACATGACCCCTATAGACTCTCTTAGCCATTATAGAGTCACCCACTGGGGTAGACATAAAAAAAGGATTAGGAATGCACTTAGGATTAAAATAAAAATGAATAGCCACATAAAGGGTCACCTAAAAAAGAGTAGACCCAGGATCTAGCAGACACTTAATATCATGAGAGAAAAGTTTTACCATATCAATAACAATATCAGGAGATACCTTAGAATCCTTACCAGTTGCAAGAGTACACAAATAATTCTAACCAGTGTCAGAGTAGAAGTAGCACCCTTTGGTGCAAGAGCTGAAGAAACATCAACCATGACCTTATTATCCCAGTAGCAACATTGCCTAAAGGATAATTTTTCTAAACATGGCCCGACTTATAGTATCTAAAACACTTATTTCTTCCCTAATTACAAAAGCCATTGTGCAAATGTCCATAAAATCAACAAGAAGGAAACGAAGGAGTTGACTGGGCCCTATTGGCCTGAGATTGGGCACCTTGTGCCTTAAACACACTGTTGCTCTAAAAGTGATGATCATCGAATGACTTAGGATATAGAGCACTAGCCATCCAATATTAACCCAAATTTTCCCACTTCTTCTTAGACCACTGCCTGCCATCTATACCGCTATTCTACTGGCTTCTATTCTACTCAGAATATCAGGATCTTTTATTAAGCCTTTCCCCCATTTTGGCTTGCTTCTTTTCTTTATCTTCAACCTGTGGTATATGCACCATAAGCCTTGATATTTTAGACCTTATGCTAGATACTATCTTAGGAGCATAATAGGATAACTGGAGAAATCTTAGGGCGTACTTCTTCACAGTCATCCTTCCCTATTTCAGATTCAGAAACTCCTCAGCTTTGACCTCCCTCAAATCCTAAGGAAAGAAATATTCCAGGAAGGTACACTAAAACTCATTCTATAGTGCCAAATTTGAATAATCACCCCTAGGCTAGTACCACTCCTCATACTACTAATATGCTATATCTTTTAGCTAATATGTAGCAAATTCCACAACCTTAGACTCAGAAGCATGCATAACTTAAAAGATTTACTCTATCTCATCTATGAACCCCTGAGAATCCCCCTCAATCTTAGAGCCAATCAAGGTCGGAGGGTTGAGCCTAAAAACTGCCTGACTCGAGTAACCTAAGAAGAACTCACAGTAGTACCAGCAGGACCCGAGTGACAAGACTGAGATATCACCAATTGGGTCAATAGATAATAGATCGATGAAACTCAGCATTAGAAATATCTCTTTGGGATAGTGAGGCATGATCATTGTTAGCCTGAGGAGCCCGTAGAGGACTGATAGGGACAAGTAGAACTCTGTGAGGGGTAGTATAATTAGGACATAGAGACCTAGACCAGGTATGAACTTTATAAGTAAGATGAGTTCCATCTGTATTGTCCTTATATGGGATAGAAGGAGTTTCACGAGCATTAGATCTTTGGGGAGGTGTGATCTAAAAAGTGAACAAATGGAGATTAGAGGAGTTTCATGTTCTTAGATTCTGTAGCCTGAAGTTAGAACACTAAAAATGGAAATATTCCTAAATGTCTCGTAGCCTTTCCACTATAAGTGTGCACTTTATACACCCATGAAAGATGGTCTACTTGACATGGCTTTATGGATAACCAACTGACCATGAACCTAGTCTCTGATACTAACTTTGTCACAACCCGAACTAGGGCCTGGCCATGACGAGTATCTTAAGTCCACCATGGATCAAAAACTACCCTTTATCCTAATCAACAGAGCATACTCACTATCAAGACTGAAGTTTGAAAATATAATAAAATAAAAAAGGTAAATTCAAAGACATCAATGAATTCCAAAAGAACCAATAACACATACCCAAGTCTGTAGTAATATCCACAAAGCCTCTACTAATTCAAAAACAATCTAAGTTGGAAATGCGCCCGACCCTAACAATGACAATGATATTGCAAATGTGAAGTATTTATTTATTATTTATGGGAGGAAAACTGATGGAATGATCAAGTATTTTAGAGAATGAAAGCTTACCACTACACCGCAAATGACCGACTCAGAGATCCCCTATCACAACATAAGAAAAGTAGAAGTGCCTTCAGAATCTTTGATGAATGGTGAATTTACCACTCATTTGCATTAAATATTCATGTACAATACTATGATTTGAAAAAATAAATAAGAAAAATTTGTAGTTTAATGTTCTAATCCCCACATCTTGTAGGTATACAGGCGATGGGAAGGAAAGATATAGAATTGAGTTGAAAAAAATCAACAAAAAAAGTAGAGGAGCAGAAGATGGAAAACCCTGCATAGAAAACCAATCTCAGAAACCACAATCGAAGCCTGAGGTCTGCAATCCGGGTTAGTCAAGCTTAGTCAAATGAACGTGATTATAATTATTTAAGGGTGATTACAGTCATTGCAATTATGGGAATATTAATGTGATCACGACATAGCTAGTTTAATGATCAAAGGAGATTTAGTAAAATGACATATTTGATTCCAATTCCCACATAAGGCACAAATCTTTCTCCCCTTTGGACATTATTAAGGCTTGAAATTTAAAATTGGAGACTGGCTGAACCCTAGAAATAGGGAGAAACTTTTGTATTTGAATTCTAATTTGAATATAGTGAAATTGAAGTGTAAAGCGAAGATTCTTCTTATTTCCTATTACCATGAATGCTATGAATGCACCTTTTGGTATATCTCTTTACTTTTACTTCATGAGTAGCTAAATATCTTTGTCTTGGAATTATGTTGAACAAAGGTGCAACTGTGTATGGGTTGTGATGTATTTATGTATATTCTAGTTTATTGATGATGGGTTTCGCTATTGCTTGGTTTAATTATTAGGATTTGTGGGTGATAACCCTAAATTCCCAAAATGGGTTTATGGGTGAAAACCCTAAACTCTTGAACGCTCACATCATCCTTGAAAGAGGGATGCAGGTGAACTTTTGGAACCCATGGCATACTGGAAAAAGGGCTATGGGGGATAAATCAATAGTAGACAATATAAAATGTAAATTTCTATCTTTTTTCTATCTTATAAATAAGGGTAAATAGAGAGTTGGCTATGTCTTGGGCATGTTCCTAGAAATAGGGATACCCAATTGAGGTATAAGGTGGAATTAATTGACACACCTGTTAGGTATTCGAAAGAGTTAATGAGTGATAACCTTAAGGATTTGTCGACAAACTAACAATAAGGATTTTTAACCTAGACTACCTTATCATCAATGACTAAAATTTGCACCAAAGCATCATGTTGCCGCACACATTTTTCCCTTGGGGAGACATAATCCCAAGATCCTTCTAATTTTAAATTTCAAATCACAAGTGTTGCTTTAGTGTGTTGACTCGAGTAAACATTGAAAAATCTTGGTTTAAATAAACTAAACCCCCTTCCTCCATTTAAATTATGTATTTTATTTTTCTTTCACTTTGAGTATATTTTTAGATACCATTCACCCTTAAGTCTTGAGGACTAATCTTACTCCTTGTGGATTCAAACTCTACATAAGTTGAGCTATTGACAATGATCATCCTCTACCAATTTATAAGGTATAGGTACGCATTATCAAAATAGCACCGTTGTTGAGGAGTGGGATTTAGCTTTCACTTGTATGGTGTTGATTGTAGCTTTAGGTATACCCGTGGTAAGTTTGATTTACTTTGTTTGTTATTTTTGTTCTTTGTAGGTGATTATTATTTCCCCTAAATAGCCATGAACCAAGAAGGAATAATTGACAATCCATCACTTAAACATGTTGAAGCAATGGATTACCTTGGTGACAAATAGCATGCTAGTGCTATTCGTATTCCTCCTTTTGAGGGTAATAGTGTATTTTATATCACAAATGTCATGCTCCAATTGCTTCACGTGAAGGGTCTATTTAGGGGGAAAATGCATGAGGACCCCAATGTGCATTTGAAAAACTTCTTAGAAGTTTGTACCCACTTCGACCTCGCCTATATATCTCATTTTCTCTAGAGGGTGAGGCAACTTTGTGGCTTTAGTCTCTCTTGACCAGGTAAATCACCTCGTGGGGTACACTTACAGATATTTTCTTGAATCTCTACTTTCGGCTATCCAAGATCAAATATTAAGGGCCAAAATTATAAATTTTTGTCAATTTCATGAGGAGCCATGGTATGAAGCATGAGGGAGATTTATGGAGAAGCTTTTGAAATATATTAATCATGAGATGTTGAAAAAAATAATTCTCCAAGTTTTCTATAGGGTATTGGCCCAAACCAACAAACCCATAGTGGATAGTGCATCCTGTTGGTCCCTTGTTAATACATTATATGGAGTTGCATCAAAGGTGTTAGACCAATTGGATAGTTCATCTAGGGTTGGGAAATGAAGGATGCCAAGGTGGACGTGGGGGTTCCCCCCTCATACTTTGTGAGTTAACATCAAAGATATCAAGAAGAGGCAAGATATGCTAGCATGATCAAGTTAATGGAACATCTTGAATGTCTTACTAAACTGTGTTGGAGACACCCATTGAAAGAGTCAATATTATAGATGCAAAAGATACCAAGACTTTTAAAGAGGAGGAAGAAAAGGAACTTGATGATGGGAAATAATAGTCTCCAAATTATTCAGAGGTTTCCATATTATCTTCCAAAGGCAATGTGGGAATCAAGGTTAGAACAATAAAAATTAGAGCATATCTGAATGTGAAAGAGAGGGGGTGCATTAATGAAGGTATTTTGATGAGAGTATTGATTGGAGTTGAAGGGAATGGAAAGATAGTGAAAAAAATGAGGGATGGATTTCTCAAGCTTTATCAAACGGTAGAGTCCCATTCAACCGCCATCCAAGAACTATAAGCAAAATTGAATCAAATATTAGTGCACCTTATGAAAAGAAAAAATAAAAAAGGATCGAGTGGTATGTCCACAAATACTATTGTCACTAGAAGTGAAAAAACTCTTGGCTAAGGCATGAAGTTTGATTATGCTCTCGACGAAAGAGAAAATGATGAGCAAGTAAATGGGATGAGAAAGAGGTTTAATAGCGATGCATCAAGGCCAAAGAAAAGAGGTTTAACAATGATGAATCAAGGCTAAAGATGAACAAATGTCAAATTATCTCAATGCCACCCATGACAATCCCTCCTCTTTTCCCTCAAAGGCTGTTGAAAATTTGGGAAAATGCTAGGTTCAAAAAGTTCCTTGTTAAATTTAGCAACCTCTCCATTATTATTCCTTTAATAAAAGAATTACAAGATATGTTGGGGTATGCTAAATTTATGAAGGAGTTGGTATCTAAGAAGCATCTTGGGGAAAATGAGATAATAGAAGTAACATATCATTGTAGTGCCATTATATCGAGCAGGATGGAAAGAAAGAAGAGACACCCCAGTGCTTTCACAATTCCATGTGCCATTGGAGTGTTTAAGTTTGCAAAAGCCTTGTGTGACCTCGATGCAAGTATAAATTTGATGCCATATGCCATATTTCACAATCTCAGATTGGGGAAACTGCAACCCACCATAATGAGATTACTCATGGATGTTCGATTCATGAAGAAGCCTATGGTAATACTTCATGATGTGCTAGTAAAGTTGAATAGTTTTTCTTTCCAGCTGACTTTGTGATCTTTGATTATGCTTTAGATCATGAAATTCCTATTATTCTCAAAAGGCTATTCTTAGCCACTGAGAAAGAATTGGTAGATATAAAATGTGGCGATATAAAGTTTCTCCTAAATAATGAAGAAGTTTCTTTAAATGTATACAAGTCCATAAAGCAACCAATGGACTTACAAGTAGCATTGGTGATTGATACCATTGATGGTGAGGTGATGAATCATGTCAATGTGAGTTTGGTAGATGATCCATTGGTAGGGCGGGGGGTTTATGAAATTATGAAAGTAAAGACATCAAAGAGTTTGATGAAGTGGTTTCATCTTTAATGTGACTTGGATCTTATACTAAGAACCCGGTAAAGTTGGAACTTGATGTTAAAAATCGTGAGAGCCCTCCTGTAAGACCATCAATTCTTGAGCCACCCAAAATTGAATTTAAGCCATTATCACCCCATCTTCAATATGTGTTCTTGGGTTATGGACACACTTTACCAATCATCATTGCAAGTGATCTTTAGCCCTATCAAGTAGAAACTTTGAAGTTGGTTGTAAAAGGTTCATCCGAGCCATTAGATGGAAATTATAGATAATATCAAAATGGACCATGACCTTTGTTCCCACAATATCAAGCTAGAAAAAGAGAATGTGCCAAGTGTGGAACATAAAAGGAGTCTAAATCAACCCATGAAAGAAGTGGTAAAAAAGGAAATTATAAAGTGGCTGACGTGGGGGTCATCTATCCAATCTCCAATTGCACTTGGGTGACCCCAATGTAATGCGTTTAAAAAAAGGTGGTATTACGATGGTTAAAAATGAGAAAATGACCTTATCCCCTCTGACCAATCATGGGGTGGTGGGTTTACATGGAATATTGGAAATTAAACTCTTGGACCAAAAATGACCATATCCCTATGCCCTTTACAGACCAAATGCTAGATAGGATAGCTGGGTGGGGGTGGTATTGCTTTTTTATATGGTTATTTAGGGTACAACCAAATTTGTATCACCCCAGAGGACCAAGATTAAAAAACTTTTAATTGCCCTTATGGTACATTTGTGATGCCATTTGGTTTGTGCAATGCACCGATAAATTTTCAACATTGTATGCTATCAATTTTTGTGGATATGGTTGAGGAGTTGATGGAAGTATTCATGGATGGTTTCTTGGTGGTAGGAAACTCCTTTTAACCATGTCTCAAGAATCTAAGTAAGGAACTTGAGAGATTTATGGAAACCAACCTTGTCCTAATTGGGAGAAATGCTATTTCATGGTCAAGGAAGGTGTTTGTTGGGCCACAAAATCTTAGGTAAGGAAATACAAGTCGATCAAGATAAGGTAGAGGTAATATCCAAGTTTACACCCCTATTTACGTAAAAGGTGTTCGTAGTTTCCTTGGGCATGCCGGGTTCTACTGGCGATTCACCAAAGATTTATCCAAAATAGCTCATCCAATGTGCAAGTTTCTTGAAAAAGAGGCAAAATTCCATTTTGATGATGCATTCTTGAAGTTCTTCAATTTCCTAAAAGAGTTGCTTATCTCAACTTCCATTATGGTGGCTCCAAATTGGCCATCCCCATTTGAAGAAATGTATGATGCAAGTGGGATTGCATTGGGAGCGGTATTGGGGCAACACAAGGAAAATCTATTTCACCCTATCTATTATGCGAGCAAGAAATTTGAATGATTCTCAATGTAAATACACCATTATCGAGCAAGAATTATCGGCGGTCGTATATGCTTTTGAGAAATTTTATGCCTACTTATTAGGGATGAAAGTGGTGGTACACACGGACCATGCCGCTCTTAAGTACCTCATGTCTAAAATGAAATCTAAGCCACAACTTATTAGATGGATCTTTCTCTTGCAAGAATTTGATTTCAAGGTGAAGGATAGAAAAGAGTGCAAATACCAAATGATCGACCATCTTTCTCGTCTTGAGAACAATAAGGAAAAACATGCAGAAATTGAGATTGACAATTCTTTCCCCGATAAATTGGTCATGTCAATCTCAAGAAAAAGGCACACCATGGTATGCTGACTATGCTAATTATGTTGCGAGTGGTATACTTCCCAAGGGGTTTAATTATCATCAAAAGAAGTAGTTCATGTTCGATGCTAAGATATATTTTTGGGATGAACCCTTTCTTTTTTGGGAGTGCGCCGATGGTGTAATTAGGCATTGTGTAGTGGAGGTTGAAATAAAGGATATCCTTGAAGCATGTCACACCTTGCCTTACGATGGACACCATGGGGGAATCCGAACTGTCGCCAAAATTCTTCAATGTTGGTATTATTGGCCCACCATTCATGGAGATGCCATTGAATGGGTAAATCATGTCACAAATGTCAAATGTAAGGTGGTATATCAAGAATACATGAAATGCCCCTCAAATCAAACCCTGAAGTTGAACTCTTTGACGTGTGGGGGATTGATTTTATGGGCCCGTTTGTGAGCTCATTTGGAAACAAATATATATTGGTGGTGGTTGATTATGTTTCTGAATGGGTGGAAGCCATGAAACTTTTGAAAAATGTGAGCAAAAGCGTTACCTTCTTTTTGTTGAAGTACATATTTATAAGGTTTGGAACACCGCTGCCATTATTAGCAATAGAGGCTCACATTTTATAATCGGGTATTTGCGGCCCTTTTTGACGAGTATAGGGTTAAACACAAAGTTGCTACCCATATCACCCCCAAATGAGTGGTCAAGTTAAAGTTTCAAACAAGAAATCAAATTCATACTCTAGATGATGGTGAATATAGGCCAAACCAATTAGGCATAACAACTTGATGAGGCACTTTAGGCTTATAGAACATCCTACAAAACCCCAATTGGTATGTATCCCTACCAATTCATAGTTGGAAAGGCATGTCACTTACTGCCGAGCTTGTGCACAAAGCCTTGTGGGCTTTGAAGAGGTTGAACATGAATTAGGAAGAATCCTTCGAGGCGAGGGTCACAAAGCTCCACGAGTTGAAAGATTTCCTACTAAAAGCATATGAGAGTTCTGAATTGTTTAAGGAGAAAATTAAAAAATGGCATGATGCTAAAATATTAAGACAAGAATTTCATGTCGACGAGAGTGTACTCCTTTACAATTCTTGTTTGAAACTCTTTATGGGAAAGCTTCATTCTAAATGGTCATGGCCATTTATGATTTCTAATATTTACCCTAGTGGTGCCATCAAATTAGAAGATCATGAAACAAAGATGTTTTGTAGTAAATGGCCAAAGGGTGAAACAGTATAATATGCAAGGTCCCGAGGTGGCCAAGGTGGAGTTTGTTCATTTCACTACGTGTGGAAGAAAAAGGGTCGTGCCATAATGTTAAATTAGGCTCTTGATGGGAGGCATCCAATACTTGACTTATTTCTTATTTTTTTTAATGTTTTGTAGGTAATTTAACACAATTTTAATGTCCCAAAAACAAGGGGGAAAAATAGAGCTAGAAAATGGCAGCTGTCTAACAAAATAAAATAGAGCAAAAATAGGGGAATTCGGCCTCAGTTACCATGATTGCAAAACAAACTGCCGTAATCATGGTACCCAAGGGTCATTCATTTGCAGATTAAGGGATTCCCTTCTAACCCTTATACTTATGCAATGTGTAGCAGTGTGGGCACTTCAGGTTTCTAGTTGGGTGTGTATGATGCTACTCTTGTTTTTCTGTGTTTCTCATGATTAATAATTGACGAGCCTTTTCCTATGATGGATTTAGTGGCTATATTCTTAAGGGAAAAACATCGTTATTAGGTTTGAGCCATGAATGTAGGGCAATTTTGAGTACCTGTGGTATCGGGGCTTTAAATGCAAGGGAAGTCTGAGTACCTATGGCATTTTAGATTTGAGATATCACTTATACTAATGGCAAAGTCTTAGTAGCCAAATAGTTTGCCCATATGAAAGATAAAATATGAGACGAAGGCTTGGGTTAGTGTAATGCCCCGAGAGTACACCCTAGGTGCCACACGATGCTTGTAGTCCTGAGGAACCACAAACTTACCCATGAGCTAGTACCTGCTGTGACGATTGAGTAAAACTAATAACTAAACGTCATATGTGGAATTTAATGGAGGAATGACATAAGGTTTTAAGTAATAAATCTGATAAAATCTGTAAACACAACTGATAATATTGATAAAACATTTGATAATGACAACTAAAATTTGAGAATCGACTAACTGTCTAAAATATTTAAAAGCCTCTAAACTGACTGAAAGAGAATTGATGGGACAGGCCCTATCTAACTCCAACTAACTACTGAACTGAAAATATGAAAATAAATTAGTCTGTCCTCTAAATATGAGGACTCACCACTCCTACTGCTGATAATCTAGACAGTCTATACGTGATCAGGGAACTGAGCGTCCGAACCTATGATATGATACATCATAGCCCAAGAAAAAAGTATATGATCAGTACTTTGAATATACTAGTATGCTAAATGAGGTAGGATGATATGCATGGTTTTATATGCATGAATAATAACTGTCTGAATATATATATAGCATGACCTACTAAATAGAATACAGGGAAACTGTAAGTGCTGAAGATGCATGACCAAGCATAAAACATGTTTCAAATATAATCTAAAATCTAAAATACTGAATACTAATAACTTAATAACTGATATCTGTATGCTATGGTCAAGTAAATCTGAAATTGAATCCTGAACTAATGACTGGACTTAAACGATGAGAGCTATCAACTAATCGACATGTCCCAATGAGTAAATTTGGGGTCCAACCTATGACCCCAGTTGGAAGAGTGTCAGTACTGTGCAACCAATACTAACACTGACTGTGTGGATTTGTTGATATTTTTTCCTGAAGGACTAAAGATGTCAAGCCTAAACTGACAGGTGACCCCTCCGAGGTAGTCAAGCCTAAACTGATGGGTGAATCTTCATATCCTACACTGGCTATGTAGTTCTGGAGTATGGGGACTACTACTAACGACTCTGCCTATCTGATGGGAATCCGTCATCCCTGCACTCACTCGGTGCTAAATCCTACTCCCAACTGAACTGACTCAAAATATTGAATTGTTCTAAAATTAACTGATTATGATGACTGATTGATCTAATAATTCTTATAACATATTCTAAAACTATTCTAAGATACTGATACAAAGTAAACATCTACGTTTTCGGATATTCATTACCCCCAGGACTCGATAGCAATAATAGTAAAATAGTTCTAAGCTAGAAGGACCTAATACGAAAACATTTATCAAAAATTCATTCTTGTATGCATTTCATTAAACATTGGTAATGCGTAGTTTAAGCTAAACATGGGAATAATATAAAAACTTGGAGTAATAACATGATTTTAACATTAATATCACTTATTCATGATTTAAATCAGTGAACTACATTATTCAAATACATAGGGTTTAATACCAACATAAATTTCGTGTAAACGTGATAAAGAATCAAAATTCATGGAGGTTCATGGTTAAAATCACACTTGAAAATCATGGTAACTTGTAAAGATCACAATTTTGAATTTAGAATTGGATACTTGGACTCCATTGGTGAAAAGAACCTATGGATGAACACTTAACATACCTTGGTTTATAAATTTGTGAGGATTGATGGTGAATTCTTTCGATTTGACCTTGAATATTGAGGGCTAGGGTTTGTTCTTGAAAGAGACTACTTTTGATTTGGGAGAAATTGAATAAAATAATGACCTAATAGGCTATTGGGGCTTTAATCCCATATTTTTCATGGATTGGAGTCATGGGAAAAAGACCAACCTGCCCCTGGGAGAAATTTAATTTTTGTCATTGAAAATCCCGACTATGACTATCACCCTAACGCAGTGCTAACGCAGTGAGTCATTGGAATTTCACTGTATGTGTAGTCCAAAGACGAGTACAAAATTACACCTTGGCGCGATGCGGTGCCATCGCTGTGCATCACTGGAAAATTAACTATCGTAAAACCGTACCTTGGCACGATGCCATGCCATCACGATGCTTTGATGGAAAAAGGACGAACGTGAAATAAAACTCCACCGTGATGTTGGCTAATCGTGGTGCTATACTTGAAATCAGAAAATTGGGAATTTGTCCTTCTCCGTCAAGAGATACTTATTGTGGTGTTCTACTACTCTCATTAAAATTTCCATAACTTTTCAACTGACTATTAGATTTGGGTGAAATTGATATCGTTTGAAAGATAATTCAATTTTCTACAACTTGGTGGGTCTTGATATGGAAAATTCTCAATAGAGCAAAAATTATGCTCATTTGAAGTTGACTAAACCAACATTCTTATAAAAATTTCAACGGATAAGGATTATTTTGATTCATCTAATAGATGGGAGATATTTGAGGCCTTAAAATTACTCAAACTAACTCATAAAACTATCAAAGAATGATAGTGTACTATGCACGAGCTTGAAACATGACGCTAACATTGGTTTGGATTTTTAGGGTATTACAATATCTCCCCCTTGGGAACATTCATCCTCGAATGAGACTGATTTAGCTGAAAACACTGAGGAGCTGAGATTACATGCTGAATATGCATCATGAAAACGTGTTTGCATGATTGTGTCTAAACATGACACATGAGTGAACTAGTTCTGTGAATGCATGACTGACATGAGAATGATATGCAACAAAACTGAGCATAGAAAAGAGAAATTCTAAGAATATTGTTACCTTAAACTGAGTCTGAGTTTGCGGAGAAAAGATGAGGGTACTAGGTCTGCATATCTGCTTCTGCATCCTAAGTGGCTCCCTCTATAGACTGATTCTGCCAAAGAACTTTGACTAGGGGAACTTCTTTGTTCCTTAGTCTATGAACTTGTCGATCAAGAATTTTGACTGGTATTTCCTCATAGGAAATACTGTTCTGAACATCTATGCTTTCTAAGGGAACAACTATAGCTGGGTCACCAATAAACTTCTTCAACAAAGAGATATAGAATACTGGGTGCACTGATGCTAAGTTTGCAGGCAACTTAAGCTAATAAGCCACCTTTCTGAAACAGCTCAAAATCCTGAAAGGGACAACATACGGAGGGCTAAGTTTCCCTTCTTACCAAACCTCTTCACTCCCTTATGAGAGAGATTTCAGATAAACGAAATTGCCAACCTCAAACTCAAGATCTGCATATGATTTCTATCAGCTTTGGGCTGCCTTAAGACTCTCCCTGATCAACTATACTTTCTCTAAAGAATCAAACACTAAGTCAGACCCGATTACCGCAGACTTTTCTACTTTAAACCAATCAATCAAAGATCTACATCTCCTACTATAGAGAGCCTCAAACAGAGCCATCTAAAAACTGGATGATAGCTTTTATTATACGCAAATTCAAGCAAAGGAAAATGATCATCCCAACTCCCTTTGAAGTCAACTACACACGCTCTCAATATATCTTCAAGGGTTTGAATGGTCCTCTCTGCCTAACCATCTGTCTGAGGATGAAAGGTTGTACTGACGTGAACTTAGGTACCAATACCCTTCTGAAAAGCTTTCTAAAAGTGAGAGGTAAACTGAGTACCTTTATCTTAGATGATAGATAATAAAACACCATGAAACCTTATAAACTCTCTGAGATAGAGTTTGGTATTGTTCTCGGCTGAAAAGGAAGTATGGACTGGCAAGAAATGGGCTGATTTGGTCATTATTTCCATAATGACTTAAATTAAATCATGCTGCTGACGAGTATGAGGCAAACCTATCACAAAATCCATGTTCACTTTCTCTTACTTCCAAGTGGGAATACTGAACTCATGCATAGACCCACTTGGATTTTGATGTTTAATCTTAACCTACTGACAAGTGCAGCACTTAGCCACACACTCTGCAATATCCCTCTTTATCCCACTCTACCAATAGATTTCACGCATATTACGGTACATCTTTGTAGCCCCTGGATGAATAGAGTAATGTGCACTATGTGCTTCTAAAAGAATTCACTCTCTCAACTCATCAACACATGGCACGCATAATCTATCCTGGCAATGCAACACCCCATCACCCCCCCTTGGGAGAAAACCTATACTTTCTGATCTGTGACTGACTCCTTTAAATTCACTAGTCTAGGATCCCTATTTTGCTTTTCTTTCACTTCGGTAACCAAAGAAAATTCCAAACTATTTTGAACCCAAACACTACCCTCAGCTGAATCAACCAAATGAACACCTAATATGGCAAGTTGATGAACTTCTCTAACTAACTTAATCTTATCACTTTAAACATGAGCAACACTACCCATAGACAATATACTTAGGGCCTTCACCACTACATTAGCCTTGCCTGGGTGATACAAATACTCATATTATAATCTTTCAACAATTCTAACCATCTCTTCTGGCACAGATTCAAATACTTCGACGAAAACATATACTGCAAGCTTTTGTAATCTGTGAACACATCAACATGCACCCCATAGAAATAATGCCTCCAAATTTTTAAGGCAAACACAACAGCTGCTAACTCAAGATCATGGGTAGGGTAATTATTTTCATGGGGCTTAAGCTGTCTAGAGGCATAGGTCACAACCTTACCCCTCTACATCAAAACATATCCCAACCCAAATCTAGAAGAATCACTATACACAACAAACCCATCTGAACCATCTGGTAATGTCAAAACTGAGGCTTTAGAGAGTCGAGTCTATAACTCTTGAAAACTCTTCTCACAAGAATCTAACCACTAAAACTTAACTTTCTTCTGAGTCAATCTGGATAGGGGGATGCAATAAACAAAAAACCTTCAACAAACTACCAGTAATAGCTAGCCAAACCCAAGAAACTCCTGATATCTGATGGAGATATGGGTTTGGGCTAGTTTCTCATGACCTCAGTCTTTTGAGGATCGACTTTAATGCCATCATTGGAAATAATATGGCCAACAAAAGCTACTAATTTTAGCCAAAATTTACATTTACTAAATTTAGCAAACAACTATTGGGCTCTAAGAGTCTGCAATACTATTTTGAGGTGGTCTGAATGATTATTTTTCGTACGGGAGTAGAAAAGGATGTCATCAATGAAGACTATGATGAACATGTCTAAGTACTTCTTAAACACTTGCTTTATCAAGCCCATAAAGGCTGCTGGGGAATTGGTGAAACTGGAGGACATGACTAGAAACTCAAAGTAGCCATATCGAGTTCTGAAAGCTGTTTTTCAAAATGTCACATTACCAAGTTCTGAAAGCTGTTTTTCAAAATGTCACATTCTCTGACTCTAAGTTGATGATAATCGAATCTGAGGTCTATCTTAGAAAATTAACTGGAACCCTAAAGTTGGTCAAACAAGTCATCAATTTTTGGAAGTGGATAGTTACTTTTGATTGTGACTTTGTTTAACTAATGGTATTCGATACACATTCTAAGAGAACCATCTTTCTTATGAATGAATAGGACTGGTGCGCCCCATGAGGAGACGCTGGGCCTGATGAATCCCTTATCTAGAAGATTTTTTAACTATTCTTTCAACTCTTTGAGTTTGGCTGGAGTCATTTTATATGGAAAAATAGAGATAGGTTGAATATCAGGAAGAAGGTTTATTCCAAAGTCAATTTCCCTTTCGGGAGAAACTCCGAGAAGCTCTTTAGGGAACACATCTAGAAATTCCCTCACTACTGAAACTAACTCAAGGTTAGGAGTCTTAAAATTAGAGTCATTGACTCAAACAAGATGATAAATACACCCCTGGGATATCATTTTCCTCTCCCTAAGGTATGAAACAAGCTGACCCCTAAGAGTAGTAGTACTACCCTTCCATTTAAGGACTGGTTCATTTGCAAACTAAAAATGGAGCCAATCCATACCGATAATGACGTCAAAATCTATCATCTCTAACTCCATAAAATCAACTGAATTATTTCTCTAAGACACTATAATAGGGTAGTTCCTGTATACCTACCAGGCTACAATAGAGACACCCACTGGGGTAGACACTAAAAAAGGCTCTACTATGATTTTTGGACTGACTCAGAAGTTGAAAGCTATATAAGGGGTAACAAAAGAAAGAGAAGATCTGGGGTCTAATAAAGCATAAGAATATAAATGAAATACCTGCAATGTACTAATGACCACATTAGGAGAATTTTCCTAATCCTATTAGGACTGAAGGGCATGCAATTTATTTAGATGCTGACCACTGGTATTATTAGAAGCAGCATCTTACTAAGTTGGGCGGTCAGTTGGAACTGATGACTGATGAGACTGGCCCTATTGGCACAAATCTCTACCTTTTTTAGTAATTACCCAACACTCTTGAATTTGATACCATTGCTTGCCACACCCAAAACATACATCACTGCCTGCTCTATACTCACCTTGATGGTTTCTACCATATTTCTCGCAAAGAGGATTTGTACGATCACTGTTAACACTGTCTTGGGACTTAAAGCCTAGTGCCCTATCCACTTCTACTGTTGATGATCTAGAAAGTGTATGCATGATCCAGTTATTAAACATCCAAACATATGATATGATACATCATAGCGCAAAAAAAAAAGAGTATGCGATCAACACTTTGAATGTACTAGTATGCTAAATGAGGTAGGCTATATGCATGGTTTCATGTGCATGAATAATAACTTTCTGAATATATATAACATGACATACTGAATAAATTACATAGAAACTGTAAGTGCTAAAGATGCAAGACCAAGCATAAAATATGTTCTAACTATAATTTAAAATCTGAAATACTGAATACTGATAACTGAATAATTGACATTTGTATGCTATGGTCAAGAAATTCTAAAAATAAATCACTGAACTAATGACTGGACTAAGACTGTGGGAGCTATCATCTAACCGACATGCCCCAATGAGCAAATTTAGTCCAAAATACTACCCTAGTTGGAAGGGTGTCAGTACCGTGCCACAAGTACTAACACTGGTTGTATGGATCCATTGATATGTTGTCTCAAAGGACTAAGTATGTCAAGCCTAAACTGATGGGTGACCCCTGTGAGGTAGTCAAGACTAAACGGATGAGTCACTCCTCATATCCTACACTGGCTACATATTTCTGGAGTATGGGGACTGCTACTAACAACTCTGCCTATTTGATGGGGAAGCCTTCATCCCTGCCCTTGCTCTGTTCTAAATCCTATTCCCAACTGAATTGACTAAGAATGCTGAACTATTCCAAAATTAACTGACTGTGATGATTGACTGATCTGATAATTTCTATAATATATTCTGAAACTATTCTAAGATACCGAGACTGATTAAACAACTAAGTTTTTAGGTATTCATAACCCCAGGACTCAATAGAAATGATAGTAAAATAGTGCTAAACTTGGAGGACCTAATATGAAAGCATTTATGAAAAATTCATTCTTATAGGCATTCATTAAATACTTGTAATGAGTAGTTTAAGCTAAACATGGAAATAGTATAAAAACTGGGATTTATAATATGATTTTAACATTAATATCACTTATTCATGATTTAAATAACTGAACAACATTATTCAAATGCATAGGGTTTAATACCAACAAAAATTTTGTGTAAATATGATAAAGAATCAAAATTCATGGAGGTTCATGGTTAAAATCACACTTGAAAATCATAGTAACTTTTAAAGATCGCAATTTTGAATTTAGAATTGGATACTTGGACTCCATGGGTGAAAGAAACCCATGGATGAACACTTAGCATACCTTGGTTTATAAATTTATAAGGTTTGATGGTGAATTCTTGAGATTTAACCTTGATTCTTGAGGGATAGGGTTTGTTCTTGAAAGAAACTACTTTTGATTTGGGAGAAATTGAATGAAATAATGACCTAATAGGCTATTGGGGCTTTAATCCCCTGTTTTTCATAGATTGGGGTCATGGGAAAAAGATCAAACTACCCCTGGGAGAAATTTAATTTTCGTCACTGAAAATACCGACTTTGACCATAACCATGACGCGGTGCTGACACGGTGAGTCACTGGAATTTTATTGTAAGTGTAGCCCAAGGATGAGTGCAAAATTACACTTGGTGCAACGCGGTATGATCGCGGTGCATCACTGGAAAATGGACTCTCGCGAAATTGCACCTTGGTATAATGCGGTGCCATCGCGGTGCTTTGCTGGAAAAAAGATGAACGTGAACTGGAACTCTACCACGACGCAGGTTAATTATGCTGCTACACTGGAATACGAACAATTGAAAATTTGTCCTTCACCATGATGCGGTACTTATTGTGGTGTTCTACTGCTCTCACTAAAATCGCCATAACTTCTCAACCGACTATTGGATTTGGGAAAAATTGGTATCGTTTGAAAGCTAATTTAATTTCCTACAACTTGGTGGGTCTTGATATGGAAAATTCTCAATAGATCAAAATATATTCTTGTTTAAATTTGACTAAAGCAATATTCTTATCAAAATTTCAATCAATAAGAATTATTTTGATTTGTCTAGTAGATAGGAGTTATTTGGGGCCTTAATATACTTCAAACTAACTCATAAAACTATCAAAGAATTATTATGTACCATGCAAAATCTTGAAACATGATGCTAACATTGGTTTGGATTTTTGGGGTATTAAAGTTAGTGCCGTAATTAGCAAATTGTGTGTGGTGCAATTGCATAGAAAACACCCCACTTCGGCCAAAATTTTTTTTGAGAATCAAGGGCATGGACATGAGTAATCTTGTAACAATTCTTTTTCTTTTTTTGTGACTCTAAAATTTTGACTTTTGAAAATTGGTAGTTACTCCATTTTTATCTCTAGTAGGAGGGGCAATTGAGCCTCCTTGGCAAATTTGCATGCCATTGTGGAGAGCTTATTTGTCCAAATCTAATGTGTACTTGTACCATCTAAAACTTTCCTCATTAGTCTCTCAAGGCTAATGTTGATTGTACATGGTTGGTCAGATGATCCTAGGTCATCTTTATGACATTAGAAGTCCACTTTAACCTAAAAAGCCTACCTTTGCATAGATGTTATCCCTAGTCACCTACTTAGAGCCTTTGGACCTTTATTTGGCAAACACATTGCAAGCTGTGGGCCTCTTAAATCATATCCCTCTTTTGACCCCTATCCTCTTTGAATTTAAAAATACAACTTAAAGCTAAAAGCCTAAGTTGGGGGTGGTGAAGATTGGAAGAGGTAACTTTGGTCCATGTAAGTGTAAGTGAGTGCGTAATAGCTTAAGCATTGAGAACAAATGAATAATAAAAAGAAAGGATCCAACAAAGGAAAGAAAATGCGAAGTGGTCAAGGAAAAAAAAGAAAAGAAAAGGGGTGAATCAAGAAAACAAAAGTAGGCACATGTGTAAAGATTAACAATAAAAGTGGCGTATGATCAAAAATTGGATTCAATAGTTTGACATAGATGTTCAAGGAGGGTATAGCCATATGGTTCCTAAAAGATATCCTACCCTATCTCAAGCCTACATTACAAGCTTAAAAAGCCCTTCGAGGTCTCCAACCAAGTGTATTCATTGTAGTGGCGATTCAAATTAGGGGCAAGCCTATCGGATGATACTTGTTAGCATTAAGAGCCCATGTGTGTGTGAGAGAGAGTTTTGAAATTAAATCCCATGTTGCATATTTGATAACGTAGTGTGTTGAATTTTCTTTCTTGTGAGGAGGCATGTAAACAATTTAAGTAGGTGATTTTGTCATCTCCTAAAAAATAAGGCGAAAGGATTATATTTTTAGTTGAGGTCAAAGGTGAGTCACTTCCAGTGTATTTGTGATTGTTTCATGGTTGCTCTTTGAAGTCTTCTGCATCTTTGAAAATTGTATTTTATGTTGAGAGGTGTCGTTAGAATAGCTTTGCCTATGTTTAAAGAGCTATTTGTGGTAGTAACTAAGCTTGAAGTCATTGTGGTCATTGATTCATGTAATTTGGGAATATATGTGCATTGTCTCATGGTTAGAGATAGTGTTGCTTCAGGACAGAAATTGTTTAAGTTGGGGGTGTTGATGAATGGTGAATTTACCAATTATTTGCACAAAATGTGCACACTACTATAATTTAAACATATAAATAAGACAAATTTATGGCTTAATGTTCTAATCCCTGCATCTTGAAGGCATCCCGATGATGGGAAGGAAATATATGGAATCAAAAGATGGAAAACCCTGCACAGAAAATTGGTCTCAGAAACCGCGATCGTGTCCTGAGGCCCGTGATCTCAGTTATTCAAGCTTAGTCAAATAAACGCGATTGTGATCATTTGAATGCGATCATAGTCACCATGATCGCGGGAATATCGATGCGATTGCTGCCTAATAGGTTTAATTATCAAGGGTGATTCAGTAAAATGATATAGCTAATTCCAACTCCCACATAAGGCACAAATATTTCTCCCCGTTGGACATTATTGAGGGTAGAAATTGAAAATTGGAGACTTGATGAACCCTAAAAATTGGGGGAAACTTTTGTATTAGAATTTCAATTTGAATTTGGTGAAATTGAAGTGTAAAGCAAAGATTCTTCTTATTTCTTTTTACCATGGATTCTGTGAATGAACCTTTTGGTATATCTCTTCTCCTTAACTTCATGAGTAGCTAAATCTCTTTGTCTTGGGATTATTTTAAACTAAGGTGCAATAGTGTTTGGGTTGTGATGTATTTGTGTAGATTCTAGTTTGTTGATGATGGGTTTCACTATTTCTTAGTTTAATTAGTTGGGATTTGTGGGTGAAAACCCAAAATACCGAAAATGGATTTGTGGGTGAAAACCCTTAACTCCGAAAAGCTCACATTATCCATGAAAGAGGGATGAGGGTAAACTATTGGAACCCATGGCATCCTTGAAAGAGGGCTATAAGGGACAAAGCAATAGTAGACAATAGAAGATGTAAGTTGCTATATATTTGATATCTTAGAAATAAGGGTAAATAGAGAGTTGGCTACGTGTAATGCATCTTCCTAGAAATAGGGATGCCTAATTGAGGTATAGGGTGGAATTAATTGACACACTTATTAAGTTGCTACCATTTTATTTTACTTTCACTTCGAGTATATTTTTAGATACCATTGACACCCTCAAGTCTTGAAGACTAATCTCACTCCTTGTGGACTCTACCTCAACATTAGTTGAGCTATTGACAATGATCGTCCTCTACTAATTTATAAGGTATAGTTGAGTGTTATCAACATAGCGTCATTTTTGGGGAGTGAGATTTAGCTTTTACTTTTATGGTGTTGATTGTAGCTTTGGGTACCCATGGTAAGTTTAATTTACTTTTTTTGTTGTTTTTGTTATTTGTAGGTGATCATTATTTCCCCTAAATAGCCATGAGTCAAGAAGGAATTATTGACAGTCCATCACTTGAACATGTTGAAACAATGGATTACCTTAGTGATGAAGAGCATGCTAGTGCCATTCGTATTCCTCCTTCTGGGGGTAATGATGTATTTTATATCACAAGCTTCATGCTCCAATTACTTCACATGAAGGGTCTCTTCAAGTGGAAAATGCATGAGGACCCCAATATGCATTTGAAGAACTTCATAGAAGTTTGTACCCCCTTCAAACTCACCCACATATTAGAAGAATCCTTGAGGTTGTGTCTCTTCCCATTTTGTCTAATGGGTGAGGCAAACTTGTGGATTTAGTATCTCCCAGTCAGTTCAATCACCTTATGGGACATACTTATGGAGTCATCCTGGAATCACTACTTCCCACCATCCAAGATTCTAATATTAAGGGCCGAAATTATGAATTTTTGTTAATTTCACGAGGAGCCATGGTATGAAGAATGAGGGAGATTTAAGTAGAAGATTTTGAAATTTCCTAATGACGAGATGCCGGAAAAGATAATTCTCCAAGTTTTCTATAGGGTATTGGACCAAACCAACAAATCCATAGTGGACAATGCATCCGCTGGGTCCCTTGTTAATACATCATATGGAGTTGCATCAAAGGTCGTCAACCAATTAGCTAGTTTGGATAGGGGTTGACAAATGAAGGATGTCGAGGAAGCCGTGAGGGATCCCTTGTTATGACCCGAGGATTCCCCCTAGTCATGAGAATGGTGCTTACGACAACCCAGGCCACAAGCTAACCTATAAGTTGGTACCTACTGTAAGCACTGAGTAAAGTAGTAATATAAAACATGAATGGAAAATAAACTAACAAGTTACTGTAAAACTGACTACAGATATACACAATAAGAACATGTCTGAAATATCTGATAAAATATCAGGAATTAAACTATCTATCTGAGCAACTGATAATACTGAAAGAACTGACCGACTGTCTAACTGATTGTCTGATTGTCCGGAAGCCTCTAACTTCCTGAGGAGTTGATGGGACAAGCCTTCAGCTAACTCCAACTGACTGAACATAAAGAAATACTGAAATAACTGGGAAAAATATATCATGTCCTCGATGGATGAGGACTCACCACTACTACTGCTGGGTAACACTGAGCTATCTAGGAACGGTCGGGAAATATTGTGTCCAAACCTATGTTATAAGACAACATAGCATAAAGAAAAGTATGCTGTCAATACTTTGAATGTACTGGTATATGTGATGAGGACTTGCTGAAATGCATGGGTAACTTAACATGAATTCATGAACATGTAATATCTGAGAATGCAAGACCAAGTATAAACATATTTCTTAGATAAATTTGGAATCTGAAAGACTGAATCTGTATAACTGATGAACCGATAATTAGTACACTTGGTCAAGCAAACCTAAATTGAGATACACTGAAGTACTGATTGAAACCATGGGAGCTATCATGTAACTGGCATAAACCATATGAGCTATATAGATGATGGAACTCTATGCAATTTAACTAACTCTTTGAGATAGAGTCTAGTATACTCTTCGGCTGTATATGATGTATGAACAAGCAAGAGATGGTCTGACTTAGTTATTTTATCAATAATCACCCAAATAAAATTGTTGAAGAGGCGTATGTGGCAACCTTGTCACAAAATCCAAGTGGGGATACAGAACTACTGAGGTAAACCACTAGGCCTTTAGTGCTCAACCTTAACCTGCTGACAATTTGGGCACTTATCCATAAACTCTGCAATATCATTCACCATAAAACTCCACCAATAGATTTCCCACAAATCACGGTACATCTTAGCTGCTCCTGGATGGATGGAATACCGTACACCATGCGCTTCTGCTAAGATTCGCTGCCTCAAACCATCAATACAAAAGACACATAACCTGCCCTGGCAATAAAGCATACCAACTCCCCCTTGGGAGAAAACCTCTACCTTCTGATCTCTAACTACCTCCTTCAACTTAACCAAACTAGGAGCCCAATCTTGATTTTCTTTTACTTTAGCAACCAAGGAAGATTCCAAGCTATTCTAAACCCATATACTACCCTCAACTGAATGAACCAACTGAACACCTAATCAAGCAAGCTGATGAACTTCACTGACTAATTTTTTCTTATCTCTCTCAACATGAGAAACACTACCTATACATAATCTACTAAGGGCATTTGCCACCATATTTTCCTTGTCGGGATGATACAATAAACTCATATCATAATCTTTTAGCAACTTAAGCCACCTTCTAAGATAAAGATTCAGATCTTTCTATGTAAATATGTACCGCAAACTCTTATGATTCATGAACACATCAACATGAAACCCATAAAGATAATTCCTCCAAATCTTCAAGTTAGAGATAATCTGTGCTAACTCAAGATCATGAGTAGTATAATTCTTCTCATGGCATTTAAGCTGTCTAGTGTCCTAGGCTATGACCTTACCTCTTTACATAAATACACAACCAAGAACAACTCTGGAAGAATCATAATATACTATGAACCCATCTGAACCATCTGGTAAAGCCAAAACTAGGGCGAAAGTGAGTCGAGTCTTTAACTCTTGAAAACTCTTATCACATAAATCTGACCACTAAAATTTGAATTTCTTCTGAGTCAATCAATACATAGGGGATGAAATAGAAGAAAAACCTTCAACAAACCATCATTAATAGCCAACCAAACCCAAGAAAATCTTAATATCTAATGGAGAGATGGGTCTAGGATAGTTTCTCACTACTTTGGTATTCTAAGGGTCAACCCGAATGCCATCACCAAAAATAATATGGCCAAGGAATGCTACAGATCTTAGCCAAAATTCATACTTACTAAATTTTGTGAAAAACTGATGAGCTCTAAGGGTTTGCAACATAATTCTCAGATGGTCTGCATGAGCATTCTCACTATAGGAATAGAAAGGAGATCATCAATGAACACTATAATGAATAATTTATTAGTACAAACAACATAACTAGAAGTTTGAAATGACCATACCAAATTTTGAAAACTATCTTCAGAATGTCATATTCTGACTCTAAGCTTATAATAGCCGGACCTGAGGTCTATCTTAGAGAAATAAGTAGCACCCTAAATTTGGTCGAACAAGTCATCAATTTTGGGGAGTGGATATTTATTCTTGATTGTGACCTTGTTCAGCTAATGGTAATCGATGCATATTCCAAGAGAACCATTTTTCTTGTACACAAATAAAACTGGAGCGCTCCATGAAGAAACACTAGTCCTGATGAAACCCTTATCTAAGAGATCCTTTAGCTATTCTTTTTAATCTTTAAGCTCAAATAGAGCCATTCTGTAAGGGTGAATAGAGATAGGCTAGATATCTGGAAGGAGATCTATTATGAAGTCAATTTCCCTTTTGGGAGAAACTTCGTTAAGATTTACAAGGAATATATCTGGAAACTCCCTTACTACTACAACTGAATCGAGACTCGGGTCCTCAGAATTTGAGTTTTTGACTCAGACAAAATGGTAAATACACCCTTTGGATATCATTTTTCTTTATTTAATATTGGAAACAAAATGACATCTTGGTACTGAAGTAATACCCCTCAATTTGATGACTGGTTCATTAGGAAACTGAAACTGAATGACTCTATCTATACAATCAACAAAGGTATAGCATGAGTGGAGCCATCCATGCTGAAAATGAAATCGAAATCAGTCATCTCTAACTCCACAAGATCAATTGAGGTGATTTTCTGAGTACTATGACCTGGAAATTTCTGTATACCCATTTGGCTATAATAGATTTACTCACTGGGGTAGACACAGAGAAAGGCTCTACTAATATTTTAAGACTGATACTGAAATCTATATGTAATACCCCGATTATTTCTTAAGCCTAAATCTATTTTTTTGAATGGATATATATGACTTCCAAAGTGATTGATGTTTAAACCATGTTGTATTTCTCTAATTTCAAATTTTTTTCATGTATACCATTAAATAAGCTTTCCATCGATACTAATTTCATCAAAATCTGACATCGGGCGAAGGAGTTATGGCCATTTTACTAAATAGTATCAGAACGCCCAAGTTTGACGGTACACTTGGTGGACCTTCAGGTCCCTGGTGGCCCATCAAGTTTCCCGTCAAGATAAGGAAGTAACCTTGTTTTTGGGCCATCGTGCGATGGCCTGGTTGGTGGACCGTTAAAAAGTTGACGGACCATCAAATGGGTCCGTCAGGCCGAGACAGAATATCCTATTCCTGGGCCTCTAGTGATGGACGACTTGGTGGATCATCACCCCTTTGATGGATCATTACTCTGACCATCACTCCGAGGAAGAACGTTCTAGATTTGGCACTTGAGTGACGGATGACCTGGTGGACCGTCAGCTCATCTGACGGACCGTTAGATCGACCGTCAGAGGCCCCGATCTATAATTTTAAACTTTTTCAAAAAGGTATTTTGGTCATTTCCGCTCCTTATGGCCCTATATATATATCTAAGTACAGAAGAGGAGATTATTTTCTTCTAAAACCTAAAAATCCAATTTTCTTCCAAATAAATTCAAGAATCCTCCATAGTGATTCAAAGTGATTCAAGAATTAAGTTACCCAAGTCAAAGGCATCACGAATCTTGTTCTCAAAGTGTAAGGAAGAAGTTCCAAACAAGTTTCTACATCTCCAAAAAAAATATCAAAATCTAGGGTATGTGAGGTTTAAACAAGAATACTCATTTCGTTCTTGTGCCTAAAAATTTACTTTCTATTATTTATTTACATGATATTGCCAGTGGGTTTACACCCAAATTTCTCTATTAATGATTTATGAGATTTGAGTTGAATAAGTTTAATATTTATGATTATTTTACCATCATGTTTCTTAAATTGAGAATTTATTCCATGAGCCATATATTATAAGTATGTATTGATGATTTCTAAGCAATTAAGTCAAGTTCCACGAGTTGAATATTTTTATTATGAATTGATGATTTTTGAATGACTTGAGACAAGTGTCATGAGCTATGCCTTTCCATGAGAAATTCGACTATTGAATGTATATTGATATGTGAAATTGAGAGGAAAGAATGAGTCTTATGATGTTTCCATAAAGTTTTTGATATCTAAAATGATTTGATAAACAAATGTACTTGATAGTGAGAAAGCTTGTGTTGAGTTGAGTTAAGTTAAGAATCCACAAGATGTTTATAATTTTTTCAGATGAGATATATATTTATGTTTTGGTCTTTATAATAGAACCATGAGTTGATATTGATTGAGGTGGATTTACTAACGCATTCTGAGCTGAGTCTGGGAGGAGTATTTAGCACCGAGCAGGAAATTTGGTTTTTCCCTAAAACTACGTGCCACCGTAGGATTGATGTTGACAATTGTGGGCCAAAGTTCGAGTATGAGATTGTGAAGATGATATTGAGGTTGTACTCCCTGGCAAGAGTATAACACCCCTGCCAATGTGGGGTTCTCTCCTTAGGAGGGCAAAATATTGGACTCTATGTGGCTCACATGGTGTATTCATATTGGTTATAAGAAACTCCCACGTCCATAATGATTTAAGTCTCTTGAGTTACCAAGTCTCTCTAAGTCATGAGTTAAAGAGTTTGAGTTGAGATAAATGATTTACAAGATTTATGAAGCATGTATTACTACTGATGATTAATGATAAAAATGTTTCAAATAATTCAAGTAAAGAGAATTATTATGGTCAGCATGCATGATTTTCTTATACATTTATGCTATTATTTAAATGTTGCATCCTCCCCCGCATACTCAGTACATTCCCAAGTACTGGCTCCCATACTCTTTTGTATTCTATATTTTATCATGATATAGGTTCAGGTGCTCAGTCTCAGTAGCAGCAGTGATCTTTGAGTACCTTCTTCTACATCTCTGTAGTTGGTGAGTCCTCATGGTTCGAGGGCCTGTATCTCTCATTTTGTCTTGCTGATAGATGATCATTTATTTTCAGTTCAGTATGAGTCAGTTGGGGATCTATCCCAATGGCTCCTCAGTCTTATGTAGTAGAGGCTTAATAGGATTAGTGTGCCAGTATGTATAGGATCTCAGTATTTTAGGTGTATAGGACAGTATCATTTTGTATCTAAGCATGGTCATGACATGCTTATTCCTCTTTGTCTTAGCATGATTTGTGTTACAATGAGTTTTGAAAGTGATGACAGGCTTAGAGGGTTAGGTTGAGGCCACGTGTGATGTTAAGCACCATGTGACATAGGTTCTTGGGGCATTACAAGCTTGGTATCAGAGCCTAAGGTTTGAAGAGTCCTAAGGAGTCTGACAAGCCACGTTACATAGAATCTTGATCATCGGTGTGTAGCATGCCACATCTATAAGCAAGAGCTATAAGACATTTTAGGAAAAGTTGTATCTTTCTTTCAAGAGTCTATCATGCCCATAATTGTTTCTATCTGCTATTAATCTGTACTTTCTTATGACAGAAAATACCTTCTCATAGAGCTCGCTGGCACAACGAACGACCTCAGCCCATTGATCTTTTAGGTGAGATGGTATCCCACGCTGAATTTCGTGTAGCTTTTCAAGTGCTAGGCTAGGCGGTCACCGCCAATGCTCAAGCCAACACCCAGGCTACTATTCCACCTCTGCAAGGAAATAATTCTACTGTAGCTAGAGTTTGTGACTTTATGTGAATGAATCAACCTGAGTACTATGGGTCAAAAGTAGGTGGGGACCCACAAATATACTTAGATGAAGTGAGAAAGATCACTCAAATTATGCACGTGACTGAGAAGGAGAGTGTTGAATTGGTTGCCTATCAAATAAAAAAGGTTACTTATGATTGGGTAGAGATGTAGAGGAAAAGTAGAAGGGAGAATGATGATCCTGTGACTTGGCAATTATTTCAGGATGCCTTCTTAGATAGATTCTTTCCCTCAAAGATAAGAGAAGCAAAATTACAAGAATTTATGAACTTGAGACAGGGCCCTATACAGTTAAGGAGTATTGCAATAATTTTAATTAGTTATCTAAATATGCTCTCGGTATGATGGCTGATTCTAGAACTATATGAGTAAGTTTTTAGTTGGTGTGTCTAGTTATGTTGTGAAAGAATGTAGGTCCACTATGCTCAATAGGTACATAGATTTTATAGATTGATGATACATGCTCATCAGATTGAGGTGGATAAGGTGAGAGAGAGAGAGTGTGAGAGGGAGTAAGAGAGTTAGATCAGAGCAGCAGGTGCATAGTCAGACTAGATTTTCTGAAGGGATCCGCCCTCAATTCCAGATCCATTCTTTTGTGCCAGTACCTTCATCATCCAGTACTCATGTATTCAGAATTAGGCCGGAGTAGGGTAATAGGCCTTCTATGAATTGGTCCCAAGATAGTGTAACAGACCTCATCCTTCCCCATGCTTGAAGTGAGGTAAGGACCATCCTGGTGAGTGGTTAGTTGGTCAAAGAGGTTATTTTGGTTACGGTAAGCTGGGCTATAAGTTCAGAGATTTCCTATATACTAGATAGGGAAGTCATGATGTTCGTCCTCAGAGTCAAACTATTTGTGCTCTAGCCCCTGTGGTTCGTCCTATTCCTCCTCAGGGTGCCTCGTCTAGTACTGCCGGCAGTCAATGCCAGAATCAATTTTATGCTATACCACCCCACCAGGAGTAGGAGGATTCACCAAATGTTGTTACTGGTACGCTCCGTGTATTTTATTTTGATGTGTATGTGTTGATGGACCCTGGGTCAAGTCTTTCTTATGTGACTCCATTGGTGGCAGTGAATTTTGAAATTTGTGCTGAAAAGATCCCTGAGCCTTTCCTAGTCTCTACACCCGTGGGTGAATCTGTTGTTGCCAAGCAAGTATATAAAAAGTGTCCTATCACTGTCCTTCATAGAGCAATGATTGCAGATTTGATTGAGCTAGACATAGTTGATTTTGACATTATTCTGGGTATGGATTGACTTCACTCTTGTTATGCGTCTATAGACTGCCGTACCCGTGTGGTCAAATTTTAGTTTCCTAATGACCCAGATTTTGAGTGGTTCGAAAATTCTGTGTCTCCTAAAAGCCATTTCATATCTTATCTCAAAGCTAGAAAATTGATATCTAAGGGTTGTATCTATCATTTGGTTCGAGTTAGGGATACTAAGTATGAGACTCCAACTATTTAATCTCTTAGTGTTGTTAATGAGTTTTCTGATGTTTTTTTAGAATATCTCCCAAGGGTACCTCCCAATAGAGAGATAGAATTTGAAATTGATATTCTCCCTGATACATAACCAATTTCTATCCCTCTATATCATATGGCCCCCACAGAACTTAGGGAGTTGAAAGAACAACTCAAAGATCTTCTTGATAAGGGTTTTATAAGGCCCAATGTGTCTCCCTGGGGTGCACCTATTTTATTCGTACGAAAGAAAGATGGTTCATTGCGTATGTGCATAGACTATAGTCAGCTTAACAAGGTCACAGTCAAGAACAAGTACCCTCTTCCTAGAATTGATTACTTGTTTGATCAGCTGCAAGGTGCCAGCTACTTATCAAAAATAGATTTGAGATCCGGTTATCACCAACTTAAAGTCAGAGAGTGTGACATTTTAAGGACAACTTTCCACACTCATTATGGTCATTTTGAATTCTTGGTCATGTCCTTCGGATTAACTAATGCCCCAGCAGCTTTTATGGATCTCATGAATCGGGTGTTCAGACCATACCTAGATATGTTCATTATTGTGTTCATAAATGATATTCTTGTGTACTCCCGAAGTGAGAACGACCATGCAAATCATCTCCAAATTGTCTTGCAAACCCTTAGAGATCAGTAGTTGTTTGACAAATTTAACAAGTGTGAATTTTAGCTTTGGTTAGTTGCTTTTCTGGGTCATATTATTTCTTCTGATGGTATCTGAGTTGATTCTCAAAAGGTAGAAGCTATAAAAAATTGGTCTAGACCTATTTCCCCGTCTGATATTAGAAGTTTCTTAGGTCTAGCTGGATACTACCGTCGTTTTTTTGAAGGTTTCTCCTCCATTACTGCTCTTTTGACCCGGTTGACCCAAAAGAAAGTTAAATTCCAGTGGTCAGATTCTTGCAAGAAGAGTTTTTAGGAATTGAATATTCGACTCACTTCAGCCCCTATGTTGACCCTTCCTGATGGTGTAAATGATTTTATGGTATATTGTGATGCTTCGAGAGTTGGTTTGGGTTGCGTGTTGATGCAGAAGGGTAAGGTTATAGCCTATACTTCCCGACAGTTAAAACCTCATGAGAAAAATTATCCGACCCATGACCTTGAGTTAGCTGCAGTGGTTTTTGCTTTGAAAATTTGGAGACACTACTTGTATGGTGTTCATGTTGATGTCTTTACAGATCACAAGAGTTTGTTGTATATGTTTACTCAGAGAGAGTTAAATCTTCGGCAGAGATGATGGTTAGAGTTGCTGAAGGACTATGATATGAGCATGTTGTATCATCCGGGCAAGGCCAAAGTAGTGGCAGATGCCCTTAGCAAAACGTCCATGGGCAGTGTAGCGCATATAGAGGAAGATAAGAGAAAGTTAGTCAAAGAAGTGCATCGTTTGGCTAGGTTGGGCATTATATTGCTCGATTCAGCTAAGGGTAGTGTTTGGGTTCAGAGTAGCTCCGAATCTTCCCTAGTTTCATAAGTAAAGGAGAAGCAGGATATGGATTCTCATTTGGTCGAACTGAAAGAATCAGTTAAGGACAAGAAGGTAGAGGTTTTCTTCCAAGAGGGAGATGGTGTCTTGAGATTTCAAAATAGATCATGTGTGCCTGATGTTGATGATCTGAGGCAGAGAATTATGGCTGAAGCACATGGCACGCGGTATTCAATTCATCCCGGTGCTACCGAGATGTACCACGATTTTAGGGAAATTTATTGGTGGAATGGTATGAAAAAGGATGTAGCAAAGTTCATAGAGAATGTGCAACTTTCCAACAGGTAAAGATAGAACATCAGAGACCCAGCAGTATGATGCAAGAATTTAACATTCCAACCTAGAAGTGGGAAGTAGTGAATATGGACGTCGTGACCGGTTTACCTCTCTCTCGTCGTCATCATGATTCTATATGGGTTGTTGTAGACAGTTTGACTAAGTCAGCACATTTTCTGCCAGTACATACATCTTTTACCATTGAGGACTATGCTAAGATGTATATCCAAGAGTTAGTCAGGTTGCATGGATTTTCATTATCTATCATCTTTGATAGAGGTACTCAGTTTACTTCTTAGTTTTGGAGAACCTTTCAGAAGAGTCTTGGAACCCAAGTTCATCTTAGCTCTGCTTTTTATCCACAGACAGACGGTCAGGCTGAGAGAACTATTCAAACTTTGGAGGATATGTTAAGGGCATGTGTTCTTGATTTCAAAGGAAGTTGGGATGAACATTTTCCATTGATTGAATTTGCTTACAACAATAGTTTTCATGCTAGTATTGGAATGGCTCCATTTGAAGCTTTGTACGGGAGAAGATGTAGATCGCCTATAGGTTGGTTAAAAGTGGGTGAAGCTGCTATGATTGGGCCTGATGCTGTGTTCGAGGCCATGGAAAAAGTTAAGTTGATTCGGGAGAGGTTGAAGACAACCCAGAGTCGTCAGAAGTCGTATGCAGATGTGAGAAGAAGTGCTCTTGAGTTTGAAGTCGATGATTTGGTGTATTTGAAAATCTCACCCATGAAAGGGGTGAAAATATTTGGAAAGAAAGGGAAGCAGAGTCCCAGATATGTTGGCCCTTATAGAGTTTTGGATCATGTTGGGAAAACAGCTTATGAGGTTGATTTGCCTGCAGAATTGTCAGTTGTCCATCCTGTGTTTCATGTTTCTATGCTCAAGAGGCACATTGGAGACTCTGTTATTGTTGATCCATCGGAAGGTTGTGATGTTCAGGATAGCCTTTCGTAAGATGAAATCCTGGTTGAAATCCTAGATTATCAAGTCTGTAGACTGAGGAACAAAGAAGTTCCCCTAGTTAAAGTTCTATGGCGAAATCAATCAGTAGAGGGTGTCACTTGGGAAGCAGAAGCGGATATGCAAGCCAGTTACCCTTATATTTTCTCCATGAGTTTGAATCAAGCTGAAGGTACTATTCCCTTAATTCAGTTTCCTTCTAATCTAATGTATTCCGCTATATGGTTATTCCCTCTACGATTTGTGCATTTGGTGAAGTACTCAAGAGTATTAGAGTAAAGTGAGCCCTTCTATGTGAGTAGTTCCAGTTGTGCGTCCTTATTTTCTCTAGTTCTTGGCCTATCTAGCAACATTCGAGGATGAATGTTTCCAAGCGGGAGATATTGTAATACCTCGATCATTTCTTAAGCCTAAATCTTTTTTTTTGAACGGATATGTACGACTTCCATAGAAATAATGCCTCCAAATATTTAAGGCAAACACAACAGCTGCTAACTCAAGATCATGGGTAGGGTAATTATTTTCATGTGGATTAAGTTGTCTAAAGGCATAGGCCACAACCTTACCCCTCTGCATCAAAACATATCCCAACCCAACTCTGGAAGCATCACAGTACACAACAAACCCATCTGAACCATCTGGCAATGTCAAAATTGAGGCCTTAGAGAGTCGAGTCTATAACTCTTGAAAACTCTTCTCACAAGAATCTGACCACTGAAACTTAACTTTCTTCTGAGTCAATCTGGACAGGGGGATGCAATAAATGAAAACCCTTTAACAAACTACTGGTAATAGCCAACCAAACCCAAGAAAGTTTTGATATCTGATGGAGATATAGGTTTGGGCTAGTTTCTCACCGCCTTGATATTTTGAGGATCGACTCTAATACCATCATCAGAAATAATATGGCCAAGAAAAGCTACCAATCTTACACTTACTGAATTTAGCAAACAACTGTTGGGCTCTAACAGTTTGCAATACTATTCTGAGGTGGTCTGAATGATCATTTTTGGTACGGGAGTAGACAAGGATGTCATCAATGAAGACTATAATGAACATGTCTAAGTACTTCTTGAACACTTGGTTTATCAACTCCATAAAGGCTGCTGGGGAATTGGTGAGACTGGAGGACATGGATAGAAACTCAAAGTAACCATACCGAGTTCTGAAAGCCGTTTTTCAAAATGTCACATTCTCTAACTCTAAGCTGATGATAGCTGAATCTGAGGTCTATCTTAGAAAATTAACTGGCACCCTAAAGTTGGTCAAACAAGTAATCAATTATGGGAAGTGGATAGTTATTTTTGATTGTGACTTTGTTTAACTAACGGTATTCGATACACATTCTAAGAGAACCATCTTTCTTATGAATGATAGGACTGGTGCGCCCCATGAGGAGACGCTGGGCCTGATGAATTCCTTATCCAGAAGATTTTTTAACTATTATTTCAACTCTTTGAGTTTTGCTGGAGCCATTCTGTATGGCAAAATAGAGATAGGCTGAATATCTGGAAGAAGGTTTATTCCAAAGTCAATTTCCCTTTCGGGAGAAACTCCAAGAAGATCTTTAGGGAACACATCTGGAAATTCCCTCACTACTGAAACTAACTCAAGGTTAGGAGTCTTAAAATTAGAGTTTTTGACTTTGAAAAGATGATAAATACACCCCTGGGATATCATTTTCCTCGCCCTAAGGTACAAAATAAGCTGACCCCTAAGAGTGGTAGTATTACCCCTCCATTTAAGGACTGGTTCATTTGCAAACTTAAAATGAACTACTCTACTTATAAAATCAACTAAAGCATAACATGAGTAGAGCCAATCCTCGCTGATAATGACATCAAAATCTATCATCTTTAACTCCATAAGATCAACTAAATTAATTCTCTAAGACACTGTAATCGGGTAGTTCCTGTATACCAATCGGGCGATAATAGAGACACCCACTGGGGTAGATACTTAAAAAGGCTCTACTAATGTTTTTGGACTGACTGAGAAGTTGACAGCTATATAAGGGTTACAAAAGAAAGAGAAGATCTGGGGTCTAATAAAGCATAAGCATGTAAATAAAAGACCTGCAACGTACTAATGACCACATCAGGAGAATTTTCCTGATCCTATTTGGACTGAAGGGCATACAATCTGTTTGGATACTGACCACTGGTAGCACTAGAAGTAGCATCTTACTAAGTTGGACGGTCGGCTGGAACTGATGACTAATGAGACTGGCCCTGTTGGTGGAAATCCCTACCTTTTTTAGCAACTACCCAACACTCTCGAATTTGATAGCCTTGCTTGCCACACCCAAAGTATACATCACTGCCTTCTCTATACTAACCTTGATGGTTTCTACCATATTTTTGGCAAAAAGAATTTGTACGACCATTGTTAACACTGTCTTGGGACCTAGAGCCTGGTGCCTTATCCCAATTATCATTTCTGAATTTGGGTAGTGGGGCACTAGCTGAAGATGGATATGGGAATAAAGATTTTTAACAAAATTGAGGATGGTTACCACCTTCCTACCTTGGCTGATTAAAACTAAAGCTACCCGTTCTAGCCTCCTTATTCTCCCTCTCTCTTTCCTTCGTCTTCTGCTGCTTAATCTATTGAACATGAACCATCAATCTAGAAAAGTCTATCTCCTTAATCAGTGTTGAAATCCTACACTCCTTGACCATACTGTTAGATACACCAAACACAAACTTACTTATCTTAGATCTACTATCAACTACTACATGAGGAGCATACCTAGCTAACTGAGTAAACTTGAGGAAATACCCCTTCACACACCTATTTCCCTGCCTCAAATTAATAAAATCTAATACCTTAGAATCTCTCAACTCCAATGGAAAGAACCTATCTAAGAAGGTAGTAGCAAATTCTTCCCATTTTATAGGCCCTACATGTACGCCTCTATCTACCATGGGCTACATCCTGTGGCTGGTAAGCAACCAATGCAACACTCTCATTAGAAGTCACCCCTATAATATTTGTTACCTTCTGCACTATATCTAAAAATTCCTATGGATCTTCTTTAGATTTAGATCCTAAAAATAGAGGGGGGTTCAGTCGTGTAAAGTCTCAAATCCTAGCTGCGTCAATATTGGTCACTGGGTTGGAAGGAATAGCAGTTGGTCAAATATTTTGAGCTACTATAGAGTGAGCTAGAGTAGTGAATGCAACTCTAAACTTTGCATGAGAAACATGCTTATTCAGGAGATCTTTCTGAATAGGCAGAGGTGCTGGCTGGTTTACGTTTCTTTTTCCATTTATCTTTTTGGGAGGCATGCTCTGTAAATAGAAGGAAGAATAGATTATACAGAGAGTTTAACATGAGCTCATGCTCAGTCGCACGACATAAACACTTAAGGAAGGGAACTTTTTCTAAAATATCGCATAGCCTCTTGTCCATAAGTGTGGCGTGCTTCACACCCATGTACAAAAATCTACTTGATGTTACTTTCAAACTTCCTAGGAAACTTTAAAACTTGGCTCTGATACTAAGTTTGTAACGCCTCAAGAGTACACCTTGGTCTCCACATACTACTTACAGTCCTGAGAGACCACAAGCTAACCCATGAGCTGGTACCTGCTGTGAGCACTAAGTAAAACTAATAATAAAAGGTCATATACGGAATTTAATTGAGGAGTTCCATAAGGTTTGAAGTAGCAATCTGATAAAATTTGTAAACAAAACTTATAATACTAATAAAATATCTGATAATGATAATTGAAATCTGAGAACTGACTAACTATCTGAGAGACTCTAAACTGACTGAATGAGAGTTAATAGGATAGGCCCCCACTAACTCTAACTAACTATTGAATTGAAAACATAAAAATAAATATAGTTTTTCCTAGAAATATGAGGACTCACCACTTCTACTGCTGATGATCTAGAAAGTGTATGCATGATCATGGAACTGAATGTCTAAACATATGATATGATACATCATAGCATAAAAAAGAGTATGCAATCGGTACTTTGAATGTACTGGTATGATAAATGAGGTAGGATATATGCATGGTTTCATGTTCATGAATAATAACTTCTGAATATATATAACATGACATACTAAATAGAATACATAGAAACTGTAAGTGCTGAAGATGCAAGACCAAGCATAAAACATGTTCTAACTATAATTTGAAATATGAAATACTGAATACTGATAACTGAATAATTGATATCTGTATGCTATGGTCAAGCAATTCTAAAACTAAATCACTAAACTGATGACTGGACTAAGACTGTGGGAGCTATCATCTAACCGACATAGCCCAATGAGCAAATTTAGGGTCCAATGCATTACCCTAGTTGGAAGGATATCAGTACCATGCCACAGGTACTAACACTGGTTGTGTTGATTCATTGATATGTTGTCTCAAAGGACTAAGGGTGTCAAGCCTACACTGATGGGTGACCCCTGCGAGGTAGTCAAGACTAAACTAAGGAGTGACTCCTCATATCCTACACTGGCTACATAGTTCTGGAGTACGAGGACTACTACTAACAACTCTGTCTATCTGATGGGGAAGCCTTCATCCCTGCCCTTGCTCGGTTCTAAATCCTACTCCCAACTGAATTGACTAAGAATGCTGAACTATTTTAAAATTAACTGACTATGATGACTGACTGATCTGATAATTCTTCTAACATATTCTAAAACTATTCTAAGATACTGAGACTAATTAAACAACTAAGTTTTTGGGTATTCATAACCCCAGGACACAATAGAAATAATAGTAAAATAGTGCTAAACTTGGAGGACCTAATATGAAAGCATTTATCAAAAATTCATTCTTATAGGCATTTCATTAAATGCTTGTAATGCGCAGTTTAAGCTAAACATGGAAATAGTATAAAAACTTGGAGTTATAATATGATTTTAACATTAATATCACTTATTCATGATTTAAATCAGTGAACAACATTATTCAAACGCATAGGGTTTAGTACCAACAACAATTTTATGTAAACATGATAAAGAATCAAAATTCATGGAGGTTCATGGTTAAAATCACACTTGAAAATCATAGTAACTTGTAAAGATCACAATTTTGAATTTAGAATTGGATACTTGGACTCCATGGTTGAAAGGAACCCATGGATGAACATTTAGCATACCTTGGTTTATAAATTTATGAGGATTGATGGTGAATTCTTGAGATTTAACCTTGATTCTTGAGGGATAGGGTTTGTTCTTGAAAGAAACTACTTTTGATTTGGGAGAAATTGAATGAAATAATGACCTAATAGGCTATTGGGGCTTTAAACCCTTATTTTTCACAGATTGGGTTCATGGGAAAAATATCAAACTACCGTTGCGAGAAATTTAATTTTCATCACTAAAATTCCCAACTTTGACCATCACCGTGATGCGGTGCTGACGCGGTGAGTCACTGGAATTTTATTGTAAGTGTAGTCCAAGGATGAGTACAAAATTACACTTGGTGCAACGTAGTGCGATCGCGGTGCATCACTGGAAAATGGATGATCGCAAAATTGCACCTTGGTGTGGCGCGGTGCCATCGTGGTGCTTTGCTGGAAAAAAGATGAACGTGAATTGGAACTCTACCACGATAAAGGTTAATCAACAATTGCGAATTTGTCCTTCACCGCGATGCGGTACTTATTGTAGTGTTCTATTTCTCTCACTAAAATTACCATAACCTCTCAACAGACTAATGGATTTGGGAAAAATTGGTATCGTTGGAAAGCTAATTTAATTTCCTAAAACTTGGTGGGTCTTGATATGGAAAATTCTCAATAGATCTAAAGATATGCTCATTTGAATTTGACTAAAGCGATATTCTTATCAAAATTTCAATCGATAAGAATTATTTTGATTCGTCTAGTAGCTGGGAGTTATTTGGGGCCTTAATATACTTCAAAATAACTCATAAAACTATCTAAGAATCATTATGTACTATGCACAATCTTGAAACAAGATGCTAACATTGGTTTGGATTTTTGGGTTATTAAAGTTAGTGTCGTAATTAGCAAATTGTGTGTAGTGCAATTGCAAAGAAAACACCCCCTTCCATCAAAATTTTTTTAGAAAATCAAGGGCATGGACATGAGTAACCTTGTAACAATTCTTTTTCTCTTTTATTGACTCTAAAATTTTGACTTTTGAAAATTGGTAGTTACTCCATTTTTATCTCTAGTAGGAGGGGCAATTAAGCCTTCTTGGCAAACTTGCATGCCATGTGTGGAGAGCTTATTTGTCCAAATCTAATGTGTACTTGTACCATCTAGAACTTTCCTCATTAGACTCTCAAGGCTAATGTTGATTGTACATGGTTGGTCAGATGATCCTAGGTCATCTTTATGACATTAGAAGTCCACTTTAACCTAAAAAGCCTACCTTTGCATAGATGTTTTCCCTAGTCACCTACTTAGAGCCTTTGGACCTTTATTTACAAAACACATTGCAAGCTGTGGGCCTTTTAAATCATATCCCTCTTTTGACCCCTATCCTCTTTGAATTTAAAAATACAACTTAAAGCTAAAAGCCTAAGTTGGGGGGTGGTGAAGATTGGAAGAGGTAACTTTGGTATATGTAAGTGTAAGTAAGTTCCTAAGAGATTAAGCATTAAGAACAAATGAATAATAAAAAGAAAGGATCCAACAAAGGAAATAAAAATGAGAAGTGGTAAAGAAAAAAAAAGGGGTGAATCAAGAAAACAAAAGTAGGCACATGTGTAAAGAGTAACAAAAAAAGTGGAGTATGATCAAAAATTGGATTCAATAGTTTGATGTATATGTTCAAGGAGGGTATAGCCATATGGTTCCTAAAAGATATCCTACCTTATCTTAAGCCTACGTTACAAGCTTAAAAAGCCCATCGAGATCTCCAACCAAGTATATTCATTGTAGTGGAGATTGCAATTAGGGGCAAGCCTATCTCATGATACTTGTTAGCATTGAGAGCCCATGGGAGAGAGAGAGAGAGAGAGAGAGTTTTGTACTTAAATCCCATGTTGCATATTTGATTACTAAGCGTGTCGAATTTTCCTTCTTGTGAGGAGGCATGTAAACAATTTAAGGTGGGTGATTTTGTCATCTCCCAAAAAATGAGGCGAAAGGAGTATATTTTTAGTTGAGGTCAAAGGTGAGTCACTTTTAGTGTATTTGCAATTGTTTCATGGTTGCTCTTTGAAGTCTTCCGCATCCTTGAAAATTGTATTTTATGTTGAGAGGTGTCGTTAGAATAGCTTTGCCCATGTTTAAAGAGCTGTTTGTGGTAGTAACTAAGCTTGAAGTCATTATGGTTATTGATTCATCTAATTTGGGAATACATGTGCATTGTCTCATGGTTAGAGGTAGAGTTGCTTGAGGACAAGAAGTTCTTTAAGTTGGGGGTATTGATGAATGGTGAATCTACCACTCATTTGCACTAAACGTTCGTGTACACTACTATAATTTGAACATATAAATAAGACAAATTTATGGCTTAATGTTCTAATCCATGCATCTTGAAGGCATCCCAGCGATGGGAAGAAAATATGTGGAATCAAGTTGAAAAAGATCAACAAGAGAAGTAGAGGAGCAAAAGATGGAAATCCCTGCACAGAAAATTGGTCTCAAAAACTATGATCGTGTCCTGAGGCCCATGATCCCAGTTAGTAAAGCTTATTCAAATGAACGTGATTGCGATCATTTAAAGGTGATCATAGTCACCACGATCACAGGAATATCGATGCGATTGTGGCCTAGTAGGTTTAATTATCAAGGGTGATTCAATAAAATGATTTAGCTAATTCCAACTCCCACATAAGGCACAAATATTTCTCCCCTTTGGACATTATTGAGGCTTGAAATTGAAAATTGGAGACTGGGTGAACCCTAAAAATTGGGGTAAAATTTTGTATTAGAATTTCAATTTGAATTTGGTGAAATTTAAGTGTGAAGAAAAGATTCTTCTTAGTTCCTATTACCATGGATTTTGTGAATGAACCTTTTGGTATATCTCTTCTCCTTAACTTCATGAGTAGCTAAATCTCTTTGTCTTGGGATTATTTTAAACTAAGGTTCAATAGTGTTTGGGTTGTGATGTATTTGTGTAGATTCTAGTTTGTTGATGATGGGTTTCACTATTGCTTAGTTTAATTAGTTGGGATTTGTGGGTGAAAACCCTAAATACCCAAAATGGCTTTGTGGGTGAAAACCCCAAACTCTTAAAAGCTCACATCATCCATGAAAGAGGGATGAGGGTAAACTATTGGAAACCATGGCATCCTTAAAAGAGGGCTATAGGGGACAAAGCAATAGTGGACAATAGAAGATGTAAGTTGCTATCTTCTTGCCATCTTAGAAATAAGGGTAAATAGAGAGTTGGCTATGTCTTATGCATCTTCCTAGAAATAGGGATGCCTAATTGAGGTATAGGGTGGGATTAATTGACACACTCATTAAGTTGCTATCATTTTATTTTACTTTCACTTCGAGTATATTTTTAGATACCATTGACACCCTCAAGTCTTGAAGACTAATCTCACTCCTTGTGGACTTGACCTCAACATTAGTTGAGCTATTGACAATGATCGTCCTCTACTAATATATAAGGTATAGTTGAGCGTTATTAAAATGGCGTCATTTCTGGGGAGTGAGATTTAGCTTTTACTGGTATAGTGTTGATTGTATCTTTGGGTACCCGTGGTGAGTTTAATTTACTTTGTTTGTTTTTTTTGTTATTTGTAGGTGATCATTATTTCCCCTAAATAGTCATGAGTCAAGAAAGAATCATTGACAATCCATCACTTGAACATGTTGAAGCAATGGATTACTTTGGTGACGAAGAGCATGCTAGTGCCATTCGTATTCCTCCTCCTAGGGGTAACGGCGTATTTTATATAATAAGTGTCATGCTACAATTACTTCACGTGAAGGGTCTATTCAGTTGGAAAATGCACGAGGACCCCAATATTCATTTGAAGAACTTCATAGAAGTTTGTACCCCCTTCGAACTCGCCCACATATTGTAAGAATCCTTGAGGTTGTGTCTCTTCCCATTTTGTCTAATGGGTGAGGCAACCTTGTGGCTTTAGTATCTCCCAGTCAGGTCAATGACCTTATGGGACATACTTATGGAGTCATCCTGGAATCACTACTTCCCACCATCCAAGATGCTAATATTAAGGGCCGAAATTATGAATTTTTGTTAATTTCACGAGGCGCCGTGGTATGAAGAATGGAGGATATTTAAGTAGAAGGTTTTGAAATTTCCTAATGATGAGATGCCGGAAAATATGATTCTCCAAGTTTTCTATAGGGTACTGGACAAAACCAACAAAGCCATAGTAGACAATGCATCCGTTGGGTCCCTTGTTAATATATCATATGGAGTTGCATCAAAGGTGGTCAACCATAAGGGTTGGCAAATGAAGGATGCTGAGGTAGCCATGGGGCTTCCCTTGTTATGACCCCAGGCTAACCCCTAGTCATGAGAACGATGCTTTAGACAACCAGGGCCATAAGCTAACCTATGAGTTGGTACCTGCTGTGAGCACTGAGTAAAGTTGTAATATAAAACATAAGTGGAAAATAAACTAACAAGTTACTGTAAAATTGACTACTGAAATACACAATAAGAACATGTCTGAAATATCTTATAAAATACCGAGAATCAAACTATCTATCTGAGCAACTGATAATACTAAAAGAACTGACCGACTGTCTAACTGATTGTCTGATTGTTCGGAAGCCTCTAACTGCCCGAGGAGTTGATGGGACAAGCCTTCAGCTAACTCCAACTGACTAAACATGAAGAAATACTAAAATAACCAAGAAAAACATATCAAGCCCTCGATGGATGAGGATTCACCACTACTACTGCTGAGTAACGCTGAGCTATCTAGGAACGGTTGGGAAATATTGCGTACAAACCTATGTTATAAGACAACATAGCATAAAGAAAAGTATGCTGTCAATACTTTGAATATACTGGTATATGTGATGAGGACTGGCTGAAATGCATGGGTAACTGAACATGAATGCATGAACATGTAATATCTGAGAATGCAAGACCAAGTATAAACATGTTTCTTAGATAAATCAGGAATCTAAAAGACTAAATGTGTATAACTGATTAACTGATAATTAATACACTTGGTCAAGCAAACCTGAACTGAGATACACTGAAGTACTGATTGAAACCATGGGAGCTATCATGTAACTGACATAAGCCATGTGAGCTATCATGGAGTCTAACTCTGACCCACATTGAGGAGGGTTGTTCTATCCTTGTCATCAAAGTAGAACTTGAACTGGCGTGATCACTAAACTTAGCCCATATTGGGCAAGGGGAAACACTCTCTGGCGAGGCCTCTAAACATAAACCTATGGTGGCACGTAGTTTTTGGGGAAGTAGGATGCGCGAAACCCATACTTTCCACTCAATAATAAATCTTACTCCCAACTAAAAAACACTGAAATACTAACTGGTGCATGTACTGATAACTGATAATTGATAAAATCAAGTCATGGCATTCTGAAAAAATTAGTACATACTGATTCTGAGGTAATTATAACATATAAACTGATAATAATCAACATGATCATGGTGTTCTAATTATTATATTAAAGTCATGATCTGACTAACTTTTTACTTGAAAATTGAAAATCACGTAAAACACATAGGTATCGGGTGTTCATAACCAGCCAACACTGAATGATTAAAAAGAAAATACAATATCAAACTTGAAAATTGAAGTATGTAATCATGGTTCCAATACCCCAAATTTAGACATTTTATCATACTGTGGGAAGCATGAATTTGAACGTGGAAAGTACTAAACATGTGAAAACAAAGGATTACATGGCTAAATTTCATAGTTTCGGGATTTATCGTGTAATCAGTTGAACATAACTTGAGGATTGCAACACTCAAAGCATGATATGACTCATTCCACTTGAAAACACATGTAACCATAACTTTTAAGTGAATTAACAAGAGATTCATGGACTTGTTTTATGTTGGACATGGATAAACACATAAATTAAACTGAAAAAGGGTTTTGGTCTCCATGGTTGAAAAGGATCCATAGATAAACATCCCACATACCTTATGCTTCTTAACTTGGGAAATAAACGCTATTCTTGATGCTTTATGAAGGTTCTTGAACTTGGGGATCTTGAATTCTTATTTTCTTGGAAAAAAAGGAGTTGAACTTGTTCTTTGGGGGAAAGGGGAGGGTTTTCTTGAGAGTAATTTTGAGAAGAAGGACAAATAATGCCCTAAAATATGCCCCAAGTAGTGTTATGGATGATTTGGGTTAAAGGAGAAATGACCCAATTGGCCCTCAATTATTTAAATCAAGAACTGGACGCAATAGCCTCACCGCATTGTGGTTTTATTACGGTCATAGAGTTCACTCACTGCAATGCGGTCAGTATGAGGTCAGGACTAGCTACCGCGACACAGGATTATTGCAGAGACTGACTATTTTCTTGATCCAAACGTACCCCAAACCTTGTTTAAAAATCCCAAACTCCTCCAAGACATACTTCATACATCCCTAAAACTGAATTGACTCAAAAACCAACGCCTCAGGGTCGGGAAGACCAAAGTAAAAATCTTCAAAGTTTAGGGGTCTTGAAAATTACTAAGTCTGTACACTTAGTGAAAATTTCAAGCCTTAATCCCTTTATACATGCAACTAGGAGCTAAATCGAGCTAAGAATATTATGGGGTATTACAATATCTACCCCTTGGGAACATTCATCCTTGAATGAGGCTAGTTAGACTAAGAGTATTAAGGAAACTGAGATTCTATTCTGATTATGCATGGCTTGGAACATGATTACATAACTGAGTATGGATCATGATACATAAATTGAACTGATTTCATGAATGCATGTAATGACATAGGAATGGTTACATAGCTGGAACTGAGAATGAGAAAGAGTCAATATAAGGAATAATTACTACCCCAAGCTGAATCTGAGTTTGCGGAGAAAAAATAAGGGTACTTGGTTTGTATATATGCTTCGGCTTCCCAACTAGCTCTCTCAACCGACTAATTTAGCCGAAGGACTTTAACTAAGGGAACTTCTTTTTTCCTTAGCCTACGAATCTGACGATAAAGTATCTCAAATGGGACTTTTTCGTTAGAAAGGCTATCCTTAATGTCCATATCTTCTAAAGGAACAACTATAGCTAAATCACCGATACACTTCTTTAACAAAGAAACATGGAACACTGGATGTACGGACGCAAAATACGCAGGCAATTCTAGCTCATAGGCTACCTTCCCAAAATTGATCAAGACTCTATATGGTCCAACATAGTGGGGACTGAGTTTCACTTTCTTCCAAAATCTCTTCACTCCCTTCATAGGTGAAATTTTCAAATAGACTAAATCACTAACCTCAAACTCAAGATCTCTTCTTCTCAAGTCTGCATAAGATTTCTGACGACTTTGGGCTATCTTCAGCCTTTCTCGAATCAACTGAACCTTCTCCATTACGTCAAACACTAAATCTGGACCTATCACTGTAGCCTTACCTGCTTCAAACCAACCAATAGGAGATCTACATTTCCTCCCATAGAGATCCTCAAATAGAGACATCTGAATACTGGAGTGATAACTGTTGTTGTAAGCAAACTCAATCAACGGTAAGTGGTTATCCCAACTACCTTTAAAGTCAATAACACATGCTCTCAACATGTCCTCTAAGGTCTGAATAGTCCTCTCTGCCTGACCATTTGTCTAAGGATTAAAATCTATACTGAGATAAACTTAGGTACCATTACCCTATGCAATTTAACTAACTCTTTGAGATAGAGTCTAGTATACTCCTCGGCTGAGTATGATGTATGAACAAGAAAGAGATGGTCTGACTTAGTCATTTTATCAATAATCACCCAAATCAAATTATGCTGATGATGCATACATGGCAACCCTGTCACAAAATCCATGTTCACCACTTCTTACTTCCAAGTGGGGATACTAAACTACTGAGGTGAACCACTAGGCCTTTAGTGCTCAACCTTAACCTGCTGACAATTTGGGCAGTTATCCATAAACTCTATAATATTATTCTCCATACCACTCCACCAATAGATTAACCCCAAATCACGATACATCTTAGTGGCTCCTGGATGGATGGAACACCGCGCACCATGCGCTTCTGCAAAGATTCGCTGCCTCAAACCATCAATACACAAGACACATAACCTTCCTTGGCAATAAAGTACACCAACTCCCCCTTAGGAGAAAACCTCTACCTTGTGATCTCTAACTGCCTCCTTCAACTTAACAAAACTAGGATCCTAATCTTGATTTTCTTTCACTTTAGCAACCAAAGAAGATTCCAAACCATTCTGAACCCATATACTACCCTCAGCTGAATGAACCAACTGAACACCAAATCTAGCAAGCTGATGAACTTCACTGACTAACTTGTTCTTATCTCCCTCAACATGAGAAACACTACCCATAGATAATCTACTAAGGACATCTCCCTCCATATTGGCCTTGCCGGGATGATACAATACACTCATATCATAATCTTTTAGCAACTCAAGCCACCTTCTCTGATAAAGATTCAGATATTTCTATGTAAATATGTACTGCAAACTCTTATGATCGATGAACATATCCACATAAACCCCAAAAAGATAATGCCTCCAAATCTTCAAGTCATAGATAATTGGTGCTATCTAAAGATCATGAGTAGTATAATTCTTCTCATGGAATTTAAGCTATCTAAAAGCATAGGCTATAACCTTACCTCTCTACATCAATGCACAACCAAGACCAAATATGGAAGAATCACAATATACTATGAACCCATTTGAACCATCTGGTAATGCCAAAACTGGGGCGAAAGTGAGTCGAGTCTTCAACTCCGGAAAACTCTTCTCACATGAATCTGACCACTAAAATTTGACTTTCTTCTGAGTCAATCAATACATAGGGTATACAATAGAGGAAAAAACTTTAACAAACCATCAGTAATAGCCAGTCAAACCCAAGAAACTCTTAATATCTGATGGAGAGATGGGTCTAGGATAGTTTCTCACTGCTTTGGTATTCTAAGGGTCAATCCGAATGCCATCACCAGAAATAATATGGCTAAGGAATGATACAGATCTTAGCCAAAATTCACACTTATTAAATTTTGTGAACAACTGATGAGCTCTAAGGGTCTACTATATAATTCTCAGATGGTTTGCATGCGCATTCTCACTACAAGAATAGATGAAGAGATCATCAATGAAGACTATAACGAATATGTCCAAGTACTTCTTAAGCACTCTATTTATCAAGTCTATGAAACCTGCAGGATCATTTGTTAGTACAAGAGAAATAACTAGAAATTTGAAATAACCATACCAAATTTTAAAAACTATCCTCAGAATGTCATATTCTCTAACTTTAAGCTAATAATAGCCGGACCTGAGGTCTATTTTAGAGAAATAAGTAGCACCTTAAATTTTGTTGAACAAGTCATCAATTTTGGGGAGTGGATATTTATTCTTGATTGTGACCTTGTTTAGCTAATGGTAATCGATGTACATTCCAAGAGAACCATTTTTCTTGCACACAAACAAAATTGAAGCGCTCCACGGAGAAATACTAGGCCTGATAAAACCCTTATCTAAGAGATCCTTTAGCTATTCTTTTTAATATTTAAGCTCAAATAAAGCCATTCTGTAAGGGTGAATAGATATAGGCTGGATATCTGGAAGGAGATCTATTATGAATTCAATTTCCCTTTTGGGAGAAACTTCGTTAAGATTTACAAGGAATATATCTGGAAACTCCCTAACTACTAGAACTGACTCGAGACTCGGATCCTTAGAATTTGAGTGTTTGACTCAGAAAAAATGGTAAATACACCCTTTGGATATCATTTTTCTTTATTTAAGATTGGAAACAAAATGACATCTTGGTAATGAAGTAATACCCCTCAATTCGATGAATGGTTCATTAGGAAACTAAAACCAATGACTCTATCTATACAATCAACAAAGGCATAGCATAAGTGGAGCTATCCATGCTGAAAATGACATCGAAATCAGTCATCTCTAACTCCATAAGATCAATTATGGTGATTTTCAGAGATACTATGACCTTTTAATTTCTGTATACCCATTTCACTGGGGTAGACATAGATAAAGGCTCTAGTAATGTTTTAGGACTAATACTGAAATCTATATGTAATACCTCGATCATTTTATAAGCCTAAATTTGTCTTTTTGAATGGATATGTATGAATTCTAAAGTGATTGATGTTTATAACATGTTGTATTTCTCTAATTTCCACTTTTTTTTATGTATAGCATTAAATAAGATATCCATCGATACTAATTTCATCAAAATCTGACATCGGACGAAGGAGTTATGGTCATTTTACTAAATAGTATTAGAACACCCAGGTTTGGCGCTAGACTTGGTGGACCGTTAAGTCCCTGGTGGCCCGTCAAGTGTCCCATCAAGCCAAGACAGTAACCTTCTTTTTGGACCATCGTGTGATAGCCTGGTTAGTGGACCATCAAAAGGTTGACGAACTGTCAAATAGGTTCGTCAGGCCGAGACAAAATATCCCATTCCTGGGCCTCGAGTGATGGATGACTTGGTGGATCTTCACCCCTTTGACGTACGATTACTCTGACCATCACTCCAAGGCAGAACATTCTAGATTTGGTACTTGAGTGACGGACGATCTGTTGGACCATCACCTCATCTGACGGACTATCAGATCGAACATCACAGGCCCCGATCTACAATTTTCAACTTTTTAAAAGGGTATTTTGGTCATTTCTAATCCTTATGGCCCTATATATAGATATATATATCTAAGTAGAGAAGAGGATATCATTTTCTCTCTTTTCTCCTTTCCTCTTCCAAAAATATCTAGAGATTAGGGTTTCTTCTAAAACCTAAAAATCCAATCTTCTTCCAAATAAATTCAAGAATACTCCATAGTGATTCAAAGTGATTTAATAATTAAGTTCCACAAGTCAAAGGAATCAAAAATCTTGGTCTCAAAGTGTAAGGAAGAAGTTCCAAACAAGTTTCTACATCTCTAAAAAAAAATCAAAATCCAAGGTATGTGGGGTTTGAACAAGAACACTCCTTTCGTTCTTGTGCCTAAAGATTTACTTTCTATTATTGATTTACATGATATTGCAAGTGGGTTTACCCCAAATTTCTCTATTAATAATTTATGAGATTTGAGTTGAATAAGTTTGATATTTATGATTATTTCACCATCATGTTTCATAAATTGTGAATTTATTCCATGAGCCGTATATTATCATTATGTATTGATAATTTCTAAGCAATTTAAGTCAAGTTCCATGAGTTGAATATTTTTATTACGAATTGATGATTTTTGAATGATTTGAGACAAGTGTCATGAGTTATGCCTTTCCATGAGAAATTTGACTATTAAATGTATATTGATATGTGAAATTGAGAGGTAAGAATTAGTCTTAAGATGTTTCCATGAAGTTTTTGATATCTGAAATGATTTGATAAACAAATGTACTTGATATTGAGAAAGTTTGTGTTGAGTTGAGTCGAGTTAAGAATCCACAAGATGTTTATGATTTTTAGATGAGATATATATTTACGTTTTGGTCTTGATAATAGAACCATGAGTTGATATTGATTGAGGTGGATTTCCTAATGCGTTCTGAGCTCAGTCTGCGAGGAGTATTTAGCACCGAGCAGGAAATTTGATATTTCCCCAAAACTACGTGCCACCGTAGGATTGATGTTGATAATTGTGGGCCAAAGGCTGAGTATGAGATTGTGAAAATGAGATTGAGGTTGTACTCCCTGGAAAGAGTACAACACCCCTGCCAATGTGGGGTTCTCTCCTTAGGAGGGCAAAATGTTGGACTCCATGCGGCTCACATGGTGTAGTCATATCGGTTATAAGAAACTCCCACGTCCATAATGATTTAAGTTTCTTGAGTTACCGAGTCTCTCTAAGTCATGAGTTAAAGAGTTTGAGTTGAGATAAATGATTTACGAGATTTATGAAGCATGTATTACTACTGATGATTTATGAGAAAAATGTTGCAGATAATTCAAGCAAAGAGAATTATTATGGTCAGCATGCATGATTTTCTTATACATTTATGATATTATTTAAATGTTGCATCCACCCGCGCATACTCATTACATTCCTAAGTACTGACTCCCATACTCTTTTGTATTCTATATTTCATCGTGATATGGTTCAGGTGCTCAGTCTCAGTAGTGACAGTGACCTTCGAGTACCTTCTTGTACATCTCTGCAGTTGGTGAGTCCTCATGGTTCAAGGACCTGTATCTCTTATTTTGTCTTGCTGATAGATAGTCGTTTATTTTTAGTTCAGTCTGAGTAAGTTGGGGATCTATCCCAATGGCTCCTCAATCTTGTGTAGTAGAGGCTTTGTCAGATTAGTGTGCCAGTATGTACAGGATCTCAGTATTTTGGTTGTACAGGGTAGTATCATTTTGTATCTAAGTATGGTCATGACATGCTTATTCCTCTTTATCTTAGCATGATTTATGTTACAGTGAGTTCTAAAAGTTATGACAGGCTTAGAGGGTTAGCTTGAGGCCACGTGTGACCTTAAGCACTGTGTGACATCTCGGGATGGGTTCTTGGGGCGTTACACTATAGCTATATAAGGAGTCACAAAGGAAAGTGAAGGTACGGGATCTAACAATGCATAAACATGAAGATGGAAAACCTATAACGTACTCGTAACCATACCAGGAGAACTTTCCTGATCATGACAAGTTTGAAGAGCATGCAGCCTATTCTGCTACAGCCTGATGGTGGCACTAGAAGTGGCACCCTACTGAATTAGGTGACCTGGTAGAGCTAAAAAGTAATTGAACTGACCCTGCTAACGATCATTACTACCACTCTGCGTAAATACCGGACACAATGGATCCTATGGCCTGGATTGCCATATCCAAGACATATATCACTACTATCTCTAAACTTACCCTGGTGGTTCGTACCATATTTTTGACAAAGTGGATTAGTACGTCCACTATTCACTCTGCCCTGGAACTTAGAGCCTGGCGTCCTATCCCGATTGTCTTACCTAAACTTAGGCACTGGCGCACTTACTGTAGATGGAGCTGGGGCTGAAAATTTCTAATGGAACTGAGAACAGTTACCACCTTCTGACCTTGGCCGAGAAAAGTTAAAACTACCCTTTCTGGACCTCTTGTTCTCTCTCGCCCTCTCCTTACACTTCTCCTGCTCAATCTGCTGATCATGAACCATAAGTCTTGATAAGTCCATCTCCTTAATTAACATGGCAGTCCTACACTTCTTGACAACACTATCAGCTACACCAGATACAAACTTACTCATTCTAGACCTATTATCTACCACCATAGAAGGAGCATAGCTCGCCAACTGAGTGAAATTAAGAAAGTAATCCTTTATATTCATATTACTCTACTTCAAATTGATAAACTCCTAAACCTTAGCTTCACTCAACTACAAGGGAAAGAACCTGTCTAAGAAAGCTATGGAAAACTCGTCCTACTCTACTAGCCTTACTTCAAAACCATGGTCCTCCTTCCACTGCTTAAACCAGGTGTGAACTCTATCCTACAACTAATATGCAGCCAACTCTGCACTCTCACTCTAGGTGACACCCAAGATATCTGTCACTTTCTATACCATATCTAGAAAATCCTGTGGATCCTTTTCAGACTTAGATACAGAAAATAGAGGGGGATTTATCCGAGTGAAATCCTAAATCCTATCTATAGCTGTATTTGACACTAGATTGGATGGGGCAACAGTTTTTTGGTTATTTTGAGCTACTACTGAATGGTCCAGGGTTTTGAATGCAACTTGAATTCATCATGAGAGACATGCATATTCATGGGATATTCTTGAACAGGCAGTGGTGCAGGCTGATCCGTATTCCTCTTTTCATTGTTTCTTATGGGAGGTATTGTCTGTAAATGGAATAAAGGATGAGTTAGAAAGAGGGATTGAATAGAGCTCATGCTCTTTCGTATGACATAAACACTTAAAGAAGGGAAAATTTCCTAAAACATCTCATAGCCTCTTGTCCAGAAGTGTGATGCATTTTACACCCATGTATAAGACTCTACTAAACATGGCTTTTAGACTCCCTAAGACACTTTAAAACCTTAGGGTATGATACCAAATATTGTCATGACCTGATGCTACCCCCTAGTCGTGACAATGGTAGTTATGACCACTAGGGCCACTAGCTAACCTAGACCTAGTACCTGCTGTGAGAACTAGTAAAGTAGTAATATGATACATGAGCGAAAAATAGACTTACAGGTTACTATAAAATTGAATATTAAAATATGCAATAAGAACATGTTTGAAATAATTGATATAATACTGGGAATCAAACTATCTGTCTGAGAAACTGATAATAAAGAAAGAACTGACTGACTACCTAACTGATTATCTAAAAGCCTCTAACTACCTGAAGAGTTGATGGGACAAGCACCCCAGCTAACTTCGACCGACTAAACGTAAAGAAATACAAAAATAATTATGAAAAAATATCACGCCCTCGATGAATGAGGACTCACCCCTATTGATGCTGAGTAACACTGAGTTATCTAGGAATGGTCGGGAAACTTATAACACCCTGATTTTCTAAATCAGAATGCTACACGGTGCTTATGTCCCCAAAGGACCATAAACTAACCTATAAATGATATCTGTACCTATATACTACATAATATAACATAAAAATGTAGAAATATGTACTGAATGTCCATAAGGTTCAACCGAATAAACATCTGATAAGAACAATGTCTGAAAATGGTATAACCATACCAAAAAAAATTTAAAATAACTGTCTGACATGCCATAGTCTGAAAGCCTCTAAACTGTCTGAACAAGGAGTTGATGGGATATGTCCCAAAATAACTCCAACTACTAAAATAAACTAAAAACTAAAATAGTAATGAAATCATCGTGTCCTCAAAAGATGAGGACTTACTTCTAATTTTGACTTCTGTTACTGGAATCTACTATTGATCTGTAACTCGTGACTCTGAACCTATGGTGTAACATAAGAGAAAGCACCATAGCAAAAATGTTGTACGACTGAATAAACTGAGTATATGAGTGAGGTAGGCTAAATGCAAAGGGTTACATGCATGAACAATGCTGACTGATATAAATATGAGAATACATACATGCATAAACAACTATAACTGAACTAGTGGTGATACTGACTACTAAGCCAGAATACTGACAACATGAGCTTACTGATATTGAGATATTAAATAGATAAATAACTATTTCTAACAGTTTGAATTATGAATAACTAGTCTGATTAATTGTGTCCAACTGTCCTGAAAGTTAATACTGAGTATGTAGATCACTAATAAGTAAGGAACTGATACTGTATTACTAAATACTGAGGGACTAGTTCTATGTTACTGATACATAAATAACTGTATATGACAGTCCTGACTATGAAGGACTAGTCTGGTCGACTGTATTTGACAGTCTAATTATAAAGTATTAATTTGATTAACTGTATCTGGTGGCCATGAGCATAAGGAACTGATATGCTTGATCGTATCTGTCCATCATGAAGATGGATACTGGTAATATGAGTTCATAGAACTGGTAATAATGATAATATAAGTTCATAGAACTGGTAATAATATGACTTCATAGAACTGGTAATAATATGAGTTCTATGAACTGGTAATAATATAAGTTCATAGAACTGGTAATAATATGAGTTCATGAAGGTGGAACTAGATGAGTTTCGTATTGTATCTGAGTTGACTATATCTGACAGTCCTGATATTCTGAAGAACTATCTAAGTTCTATTATTGAAAATGAGACTGAGATTGAAACTGAGACTGTGGGAGGTAATCATCTAACCGACATGCCCCAGACCTGAACTGGTTTGGGTCCAACTTGTAACACCAGCTGGAAGGGTGTCAATACCATGCCACGGGTAGAGAAAACATGTGAGTAAACCCTGTTCTATTTTGGAGATCATTCCGTCTGCCCTGCTATCAGGTAAACTCAAAGGAGATGCATAAGCCCTATGGGTAGGGACATCTCAACCTAAGCTAGCTATGTAGTTCTAGAATGCAAGGATTGCTTCTAGGAATCACACTCTCTGACTGTGAAAGGTGAGTCCCCATCCTTGGGTTCACTCAGTGCTGAATCCTACTCCTAACTAAAAGACACTAAACTAATTTGCTGAACTAAACTGATTAACTAAACTGATGTTAGTGGGATTGTTTAGAGAAGAAATATTGAGTTTACTATATTTCAATGACTGATGAAATATACTGAGTTCTGAGGACTGATTTAGAGTGCTGAAGTTACTAAGATTAACTATGAATACTGAGGTTACTGAGGTTACTGAGCACTAAGATTATTGAGATTATTGGACTACTGAGTTTACTGAGATTTTTGAGTTATCTTGAGTCATATGACTGACTGATTTCTATAGATCATGGCTTGACCAAGAGTATCATGAAAACATGGCATGAATCTAGGCACACAGCTATATTTTTCTGGTACAAGTACCCCTAGGACTCGATGGAAGGAAACTAATACACATGACTGACTTGATCTTAAGAATAGAATCCACAATTTACAATATCATAAGTAGGGGATTTCATACTACACATGGTTATCATATTCTTGAACATTGAAGATACTGCATATAACATGTACATACTTACATGGTTCTAATTTTATGAGCATTCCATAGTACAACAACAATACATAACAATTTGCATGGAATTCATGTTGAGTCACAAGGGATAGAGCATGGGCTTGTCTTTTAAGTTCTATTTAGCTAAAATCCATGATTTCTAGGCTCTTAGGTATTTTATCAAACACCTTGCATGCACCACTTTAGGCATAGGTTTATTCATGAATTCAACCACCTAAATCACCCAAAGTTCATATATTTCATCTAACATGCCATCCTAGTTTCATACAAACCCATAAAGATTCTATCTTGACATCATTCAACACATAATCAAGATCAACAATAAAATCAAAACATAAAAATCATAGCATATAGTTTTAAATAGGTCTCTTGGACTTCATGGATGAAAGGAGTCTATGAATGAACTCACGCATACCTTAGTTCTTGATTTAGTGAAGATTGACGGAGAGATTCTTCCAATTTGATGGTAGAATTTGCTTGAACTTAAATCTTCTATGAAAAACCCTAATGTGTTCTTGAGAGGATTTTGATGAAAAAGAGTATGTTTTGGTGAAATAATGGCTTAATTCTGTGTTAATGGAATATATATAGGGGTGGTAAGATGACCCAAATACCTCTCTAGATGCGTCTTTTAATTTCTATAAAAATTTCTCGATTTGGACCCCTGGCGCGATGCAGAAACATCGCGTCGCCACTTGTTTATGACTTGGAAACTCACCGCAACATGGTGGAATCACGGATAGACACTGGAAATTGACAAACATAATTTTGGCTTATGGTGCGACGCGCCACTGACTGTAATGACACTGTTGAAACTTTAAATCGCCATAACTTCTTCACCGGGTGTCCATTTTAGGCAAATTTGGTATCGACGGAAAGCTTATTCAATTATATACAAATTGAAGGGTATAAATCTGCCAAAATACCACCTATAAACCAAGTTATGCTCGTTCAAATATGACCTATTTGAAATCACACATGAAAATTTGGTGGATTCAACAGTTGTTAGCTTGACTTACTCTAAGTGACTCTTTTAAACATACTTAACGCATCATAAGCTCTGTTATCACTAGGATACTCATCCTAATTCATGTACTCAAACTCGAATCACAGTATATGAGGTTTCATGCGTAGGAACAATGTTTCATTTTTTAGCTTAGAAACATACGGGGTATTACAAAACTGTGCGTCCGAGCCTATGTTGTAAGACAACATAGAGTATAGAAAATGACATGACCTATCCTGGGGCCTTGTCGTAATAGGTATCCCAAGTCAGACCAGTACCAGAGATCACCCCCATTACCTAAGCCAACCTCTAGCTACCTGCCCTGAGTTGGCTAAATTCTGAGCATGAAACATAATAGTGTAACAGCTCATACAAAGACCTTGGAAATAGATCACAATCGTGACCAACCCAATCGATTCCAACCATCCCATAACCATAATCCAACCATACCAAACCATAACAAACGAGAGCCATAAACCACTCCATAACTAAAGACATTCCCAAAACATAATATAATTAATCCTAAAATGAAATAGGATGGAACAACCAACAATCTCACCCAAAGATGTCAGTCCTTCAGCTTATTCCAATGGCAAAGATGACACCTATATCGATCCCTCCCATTCCAACCCATAGAAGTACCACAAATTCTCTAACCAAAATAGTAATGAAATCCAGTTGGGATATGCCCCCAACCATAGCCAAAACCAATATCCAAAATAAAACCAAAATATTTAGAAATATTCATAATATGAAATAATGCCTTCCAAAAGGATGTAAGCTCACCACTTTAGTCCAAATGCTAATCCCAAATCAATCACAATGTAGGAGAAGTAGACCAGTTAGTTCCTGCATAGCATGGGTATACAACCACCAATAGATGGGGTTAGCGAGTGACCACTAGTATGATCTCAGGGTAAGGATAAAAATAATACCATATATATATATATAACCATGCTGGGAAAACTGGCCAGGCTTAGCATGCCTTTAAAAATATTATTGGGTTGTGTAGCTTTGCCGTCCTAAACCACCCATGAGCTATATGGGTTTAGCTCCCCCTGCTAAAAGGGCCCCAATGCATATAGCAGCACGACCAGAGAAGTATCCCATGGGATGACTAGTGTATCCCTAAAATAAATTGTGATATCATGCACATAGTCACCAAGACCAACCTCATATCGTCAAATATGAGTTTCCAATTTTGGTCCCCCCGTGACCTCTACTTTCGATGACTTAGCTGCACCTCCCGCCATTATTGCACAATTAAAACCAATTTCCAAATAAAAAATCATTATCTATTTATTAACCAAGGCCATTGATATTGGTATCATCATACGAACCCTTACTTGCAAATATCATCCATAGCCAACCATTTATAGTTTTAAGGTGACTTTCAAGTGCCCTTCTATTTATCATATTAAACCACTTGGGAGACTTATATTTTCCCCACAAGCAAAACCAATTAGCCTTTAACCTTTCCAAACTATTTTTACTATGCATAATTTCTTTACAAAGTTTTAAAACATGCAAGAGTTCCATTAAAAGTAGTTAATGCAATGAACATATCTTTATAAGCATTTTAACAAACACATTGGGGGCATAATATGACCAAAACCAATTCCAATTACCAAAAAACCATTCCCATACAATCCAATTATCTAAAACCACTGTTAATGCATATAAAAGCATAATTAAAATCATGGGAAACCATAACCAAGCATTAATATCAAAACCCCCAAATCATATTTAAAAGGCAAAGTCATGCAATAGTAAAACCATGAAACCATACATATAAACCATGCCTTTAATTAAATTATCAATGAGGGAAGATAAAAATGCCTTAAACCAAGACAATTACAGAAAGAAATCACCAAGACAAGCCCGAAATTGATCCCTTAGTTGAAACCCTCGTTCCCCTTGCACAATAGCCCTTGAGAGAATTGTGGAGTGTTTAGGAAGAGTTTCTAAGTGTTAATAAATAGAATAATAGGGTAAATATCCTCCTAAATAGGTTAAAAGTCATGGGGCCTTATTTGGATAAGTAAGAAAATATCCAGAATACCCCTACTTAAGTTGCACAAAATCCCATCACAGAGATATGAATGGTCCTCATGAGTTATACCCACCCAAGACAATTAGTATCTACCACTCGTATCCCTGAACCTCCACCCTTGGACCAAACACTATCCATTGTATAACTCACCCAACCAAGTCATAACCACTACATATGATCTGTATCTTTGACCCGTATCCCAAACAAAATAAAATACCTAGGGAATTGAACACTGTTTATCATACGAGTCCCTGGTATAATTCATACCCTTGCTTATGGCTCATGGTGAGCCACTAATACTTAAATCCAACCTAAGTAACTAATTCTAAGATTGAGTTAAGGAACCAAATGACCCATAACCTCTAATATGACTCTTAGCCCTAAGTCATATCCATTCCACCAACTAAGATTGGTCAGTATATGATCGGACCATACAATCCATAACTCATCATACGTATTGGGTACAGAGATCAGAGTTCTAAGAACTTTTATATGGTCCAGAAACTAGGGTGTTTTAGAAAAGTATGTGGTTAATACTTTGTATGTACTGGTATATACAATGAGGGATGGCTGAAATGCATAGGTAACTGAACATGAATGCATGAACATATAATATCTGAGAATGCAATACCAAGTATACACATGTTTCTATGATAAATCTAGAATCTGAAAGACTGAAATCTGTAAAATTAATAAACTGATAATCTGTACACTAGGTTAAGCAAACATGAACTGAGATACAATGAAATACTAACTGAAACTATGGGAGCTATTATGTAACCAGCATAAGCCATGTGAGCTATTATGGAGTCCAACATCTGACCTATAGTGAGGAGGGTTTTTCTATCCTTGCCACCGAAGTAGAACCTGAACTGGTGTGATAAAAAAACTAAGCCCATATTAGGCAAGGGGAAACACTTTTTGGTGAGGCCTATAAACATAAACCTATGGTGGAACATAGTTTCTAGGGAATTAGGGTGCGCTGAACCCACATTTCCTACTCAGTGCTAAATCCTACTCCCAACTAAAATACACTAAAATACTAACTAGTGCATGCACTGATAACTGATATTGAGAAGATCTGGTCATGGTATTCTAAAAATAATAATGCATATGGATTTTGAGTTATTTATAACATATAATTTGATAATGCTCAACATAATCATGGTGTTCTAAATATGATATTAAAATCATGATCTAACTGACTTGTTACTTATAAAATAGAAATAATGTAAAACACATAGGAATTGGGTGTTCATAACCAGCCAGCACTAAAAGATTGAAAAGAAAATACAATATCAAACTTGAAATACAGAAGTATATATTCATGGTTCATAGTCCCAAAATATAGACATTTCATCAAACATCTAGGAAGCATAAATTTGAACATAAATTTGTACTGATAAATTTACCACTCATTTACATCCAAATTCTTGTACACTACTATGATTTAACAGTATGAATAAGAAAACTTTGTTAGTTAAATGCACTAATTCCCACATCATGCAGGTATACAGGTGATGAGAAGAAAAGAAGTGGAAGTGAGCTGAAAAAGGATCAAAAAGGGAAGATTTGTCCAGAAGCTGGAAAAATTATGAGAGGAAAGTGACCCTCAATTACCATGAGTGTGGGCTGAGGGTTACGATTGCAAAAAGTTATGAATAGTCAATATAGCAATTGCAATGGGTTTACTGTGATTGCGGGAACCATGATTGCAATCAAAAACCAGCGATCATGATAGTGCGGATTATGGCTCAGGGATAGAAATATAATTGTGCATAGATGGTTCAAATTCTAAGAGGGGAAAAAATCCCTTCACTTTGGATCATCATGAACTAGAATTGATAGTTTAAGTTTTGAAATATCCTACAAATTCTGGTAAAAATTCTTGTGTTTAATTTTCCAAGTTTGTTTAGTAGTAATTGAAGTGAAATTGAAGAATATTCTTATTTTCCATCTTCAATGGAAACCTTGGATGATCAATTTGATATATTCTCTTTCCCTAACTTCATGAGTAGCTAAATACATATCTTAGTATTATGTTGAAATAGGGTGCAAATATGTGTGGGTTGTGATTTATTGGTGTAGATTCTTGATTATTGATTGTAGATTTCACTAATGCTTGCTTGATTTAGTTGGTATTTATGAGTGAAAACCTCAAATTCTCAAAATGGATTTGTGGGTGAAAACCCTAAATTTTCAAACTCTCACATCATCCTTGAAAGCATGATGTGAGTGATAAGGGATTAGTGAATAATAGTTAAATGTAGCTTATTCTCCTTTTATTATCTTATAAATAAGGGTAATTTGAGAATTAGCTAGGTCTTGAGAATCTTCCTAGAAATAGGGATGCCCAATTAAGGTATTAGGTAGATTTGATTGTCATATCCATGAGTATCCAAAAGGGTCTATGGATAACAATCTTGAGGTTTGGTTGACAAACTAGCCTTAGGAACTCCTAACCTAACCTACCCATGTAGTTGTTGACTAGAATTTGTATCCAATGATCATGAACCCATTCATTATTTTCCCTAGGAAAACATAATATCAAGACTTAGACCCTATTGAAATCTTATTCACAATTGTTACCTTTAATTTCTATTTTGAATAGACTTTGGTAGAATAACCTTCCAACCAAACCCCCCATTTTAATTAATGCATTTCTTTTTATTTACACTACGGGAATACACTTAGATGCTATCAACACCTATAGGGTTTGAAGGATAGATTAACTCTTCGAGGATTCAATCTCAATGTGAGTTGACCTTTATTGACTAGATCGTCCTATATCAAAACTACGGTATAGGTGAGCATTATAAAAATGGTGTCATTGCCAGGGAGTGAAACTTAGTTTTCACTTATGAGGTGTTGTTTGTAACTTTGAATTTACCCGTAATTTCACATTTTACTTTCATTATTGTTTTTGATTTTTTATTTAGTAACCACTACTTTCTCCAAATAACCATGAGTCAAGAGACAGTCATCAACAACCCATCATATGAGCATGTTGAAACCATGGATTATTTTCTCACCGAAGAGCATGATAGTGCTATTCGTATTCCCTCTATTAATGGAAATAGAGTATTTTATGTCACAAGTGTAATGCTACAATTGTTTTCTATGAAGGGTTTGTTTGGGGGTGAAGCTCATGAAGACCTAAACTTGCACTTAAAATTTTTTGTGGAAGTATGTTCTCCTTTCGACATTGCTCACATATCACAAGAGTCCATACGGTTGTGCTTCTTACAATTCTCTATAATGGGTAAGGTGGTGTTATGGCTAAGATCTCTACCCACTAGGTCCATCACCTCATGGATCAAGCTTATAGAGGGTTTCTTGAATCAATAATTCCCACCTTTAAAAATGTTACAATTGTGGGACGAATCATAAATTTCTGTCAATTCCATGGAGAGCCATGGTATGAAGCTTGGGGGAGATTTAAGGAGAAGCTTTTGAAATTCCCCAACCATGAGATGCCAGAGAATATGCTTCTACAAATCTTCTATAGGGCATTGGACCAAATAAACAAAGGCATAGTGGACAATGCATCTGATGGATCCTGTATTAAATTATTTTATGGTGTTGTATCAAATGTGTTAGATCAAGTTACTAGTTTGAATTGGGGTTGGCACATAAAGGATGCTAAGGTGGCTATGGGGGGTTATTACTCATCCTTTGTGTGTCAATATGGAAGATGTCAAGAGAAGGAAAGAGATGCAAATATAATCAAGGTGATGTCATACCTTGAACTTCTTACTAAATATGTGTCGGGATCTTCCATTGAAAGAGTAATCTTATAGATGCAAGGGACACTAGGGAATGTGAAAATATGGAAGAAGAGATACTTGATGAAAACATGAGTTTGTTGCCTAAGTATTAAGAGGGTTTACACATTGTCTCTCAAGGGCAAGGTGGGAATCAAGGTCAGAATAATGAAAACCAAGGCATGCAAAATGCAAAAAAGAGGGGTGCATTAATGAAGATATATTGGCTCAAATCTTGATTAGTGTTGAGGGGACCAATAAGATAGTGAAATAAATAAGGAATGATTTCTCTAAGATACATCAAATAGTTAAGTCTCATTCCACCGCTATCCAACAACTAGAGAAAAAATTAAATCAAATATTAGTGTACCTCATGGAGAGACAAAATGAAGAAATATCGAGCGAGATGACAATAAATACTATTGTTGCTCAGAATGGAAAAATTATTGGCAAGGGCGTGGATCTTGATGATTATCTCAATGAAAGGAAAAATGATAAGTAAACAAATACGAAGATAAAGAGGTATAATAATTATGAGTCTAGGCCAAGTGAGGTTATACTTAAAAATTCAAAGATGAAAGAATGTCAAATTATGTCCATGCCACCAATCACTATTCCACCCCCTTTCCTTAGTGGTTCATAAAAAGGGGAAAAGGAAAAGTTCAAAAAGTTCCTTGACAAATTTATCAACCTTTCTATCAATATTCTTTTAATAAAAGGCTTGCAAGATACGCTGGGGTATGCTAAAGTTATGAAGGATTTGGTCTCTAAGAAGAGGCTTATGGAGGATGAGACAATAGAAATAATACATCATTATAGTGCCATTATGTCAAGCACGATGGAAAAAAAAGAAGAAAGACCCCACTGCTTTCACAAGTCCGCGTACCATCAAAATGTTCAAGTTTGTGAAATCCCTGTATGACCTCAAGGCCAGTGTAAATTTTTCAACCTTCCATGATGAAATTACTCATGGCCGATCGATTCATCAAGAAACCTATGGGAATACTTCATGATGTGCTATTTAAAGTTGAATGATTAATATTCCTATCCGAATTTGTAATCCTTGATTGTTCTTTGTACCATGAAATTCTTAATATTCTTTGAAGGCCATTCTTAGCTACCAGGAGAGCATTGATGGATGTAGAGTATGGACATATGAAATTTTTTCCTAAATAATAAAGATATTTCCTTTAGTGTATGCAAGTCCATGATGCAACCAATGGACTTACAAGTAATTTTGGTGATTGATGCCATTAATGGTGAGGTGATGAATTATGTCGATGTGAGTTTAGTGGATAATCCATTAGTAGGGGTTTTGTGGAATTATGAAAGAGAGGAATTTAAAGTGTTTGATAAAGTAGTTGAATATTTAATGGGACTTGGATATTATACCAAGAACCCGGTAAAGTTGGACCTTGTCTTAAGAACTATGAAAGCCTACCAGCAAAGCCATCCATTCTTAAGCCACCTAAAATTGAATTAAAGCCATTTCTGCCCTACCTTAAATATGTGTTCTTGGAGGGATGGAGACACTTTAACTATATTCATTGCAAGTGATCTTGAGCCCTAACAAGTGGAAGCTTTGAGTTGGTAGTGAAAAAATTCATTTGAGCCATTAGATGGACAATTGTGGATATCATAGAAATAGGCCCCGACATTTGTTCCCACAAGATCAAGATAAAACAAAGTCATGTGGAAAGTGTGAAACATCAAATGAGGCAAAATCAACCCTTGCAAGAGGTGGTAAAAAAGGAAATTATTAAATGGCTTGACGTGGGAGTCATCTATCCAATCTTAGACAACACTTGGGTGAGCTCGGTGTAATGTGTTCTAAAGAAAGGTGACATTAGGGTAGTTGAGAATGAAAAGTATGACCTTATTCTCGTCTGACCGGTCATGGGGTGGTGGGTATGAATAGACTATCAAAAATTGAATTCTTGGACCAAAAAGGACCACTTCTCTATGCCCTTTATGGACCAAATGCAAGATATGTTAGCCCAGCAAGGTTGGTTTTTCTTTCTAGATGGTTATTTGAGGTATAATAAGATTTTTATTTCCCCCAAAGACCAAGAAAAGATAACTTTCACTTTCCCCTATGGTAAATTTGCATTAAAGCGGATGCCCTTTGGTTTGTTCAACACACTAACAACTTTTCAATTTGTATTCTATCAATATTTGCATCCTAGTTGAGGATTTGATGGAAGTCTTCATGAATGATTTCTATATGGTGGGAAACTCATTTGAGTCGTGTCTTGAGCATCTAAGCAAGATACTTAAGAGATTTATGGAAATCAACCTTGTCCTCAATTAGGAGAAATATCATTTCATGGTCAAAGAGGGAATTGTTTTGGGCCACAAGATAAAGAGGAAGTGTATACAGGTTGATCAATCTAAGGTATAGGTAATATCCAAGTTAACTTCCCCCATTTCTATAAAGGGTGTTCAGATCTTCCTTAGATATGCCGAGTTCTATCGATGATTTATTAGGGATTTCTTCAAAATAGCTCATCCAATGAGCAAGATCCTTGAAAAGGAGGAAAAATTCAATTCTGATGATGCATGCTTGAATTCCTTTAACTATCTTATGGAGTTGCTTTTATCGGCTCCTATTATTGTGGCTCTGAATTGGTCATCTCCATTTAAAGTTATGTGTAATTAAAGCGGGATTGCATTAGGGGCAATGTTGGGTCAATGCAAGGAAAATCTATTTCATCCTATCTATTATGCGAGAAAGATCTTGAATGATGCTCAACATAACTACACCATTACCGAGAAAGAATTATTGGCGGTGGTATAGGATTTTGAGAAATTTTGCATCTACTTGTTAAGAATGAAAGTTGTGGTGCACATGGATTATGCCGCCCTTAAATACCTCATGGAGAATAAGGAAGATAAGCCATGCTTAATTAGATAGATCTTACTCTTGCAAGGATTTGATTTTGAGGTAAAGGATTAAAAGGGTTGTGAAAACCACATGGCCGCCCCTATTTTGTGTATTGAGAGTAATCATGAAGAGCATGGGGAAATTGATATTAATGATGCTTTTCCTGATGAGTTAGTCATGTCAATATCGGGGAAAAACATGTCGTGGTATGTTGACTATGCTAATTATGTGTTGAGTGGTGTACTCTCCGAGGGACTTAGCTATCATTAAAAGAAGCTATTCTTGTTTGATGTAAAAAATATTTTTGGATGAACCCTTCTTATTTCGATAGTGCATGGATTGTGTGTTTAGGCATTGTGTTATGGAAGTTAAAATGAAGGATATCCGTACAACAAGTCATTCCTCACCTTACGGTGGTCATCATAGGGGGTCCAAATCGCTGCCAAAATTCTTTAATATAGGTATTATTGGCCCACCATTCATAGGGATGCCATTGTATGGGTAAAAGCATGTCATCATTGTCAAATGCAAGATCGCATCTTGAGATGACTTGGAATTCCCTTTAGATCGAATCTTGAAGTTAAACTCTTTGACGTGTGGGGAATTGATTTTATAGGCCCTTTTGTAAGCTTCTTTAGAGACAAATATTTATTGGTGGTGGTTGATTATATTTCTAAATGGGTGGAAGCTATGCCACTTCCGAATAATGAGAGCGAAATCATCACTTTCTTTTTAAACAAAATACATCTTCACACGGTTTGAAATGTTGTGTGCTGTCGTTAGTGACAGAGGCTTACACTTTTTCAATCGGATATTTGGGGCCCTTATTGACAAATATGGGATGAAGAACAAGGTTTCTACCCCATATCACCCCTAAACAAGTGGCCAAGTAGAAGTTTCCAATAAAAATATCAAAGCTATGCTTGAGAAGACTGTGAATATAGGCCGAATTAATGAGGCAAGGCAGTTTGATGAGGCACTTTTAGCATATAGAACAGCCTACAAAACTATAATTGGTATGTATCCTAACCAATTAGTGTTCGAGAAGGCATGCCACTTTCCCATCGAGCTTGAGAATAATGCATTATGGGATTTGAAAAGGTTAAACATGAATTGGGAAGAGGCGTCCGAGTTAAGAGTTAATAAACTATATGAGTTGGAAGATTTCTGACTCAAGGCCTATGAGAGTTCTGCATTGTACTCCTTTACAATTCTCATTTGAAACTCTTTATGGGAAAGCTTCATTTTAAATGGTCGATCCCCTATGTGATTTCAAATGTTTACCCTAGTGGTGCTATTGAATTGGAAGATCATGAAAAAAAAGGTTCACAGTAAATGTCCAAAGGGTGAAACACTACAATGTGGGAGGTCCCGAGGTGGCTAAGGAAGAGTTGGTATATTTCAAAGACCCTACATGGTGATAAAGAAGAGTTGTGCCATGAGGTTATATTAGGTGCTTGATGGGAGGATACCCATCCTTTACACACATTATATTTTTTTATTTTTTGTAGGTGTTTTGACACAATTTAGCAGTCTAGAAAAATAGGGGAAAACAGAGTAGGAAAATGGCAATTATATAGGAAAACAAAGCAAAAATAGGGGAAATAGCCTCACATACCATGATCGCGGTTTGAGGGACACAATCGCGGTCTTGCGATCGCTGTACATCCTATCGCGATAGCGATATCCCAGGAAAAGTTATGTTGCTTCTTAAGGAATCTCTCTTAACCCTTGTACTCTTTTTATCTACTACAATGAGGATACTTTGAGTATTTAAGATGGGGGCTACATTTGTGTTCGGGCCTCATAATTTATAAGTCTCACCCAAATCAGAGAGATTGTTGTGTTTCTTGTGATTGATTTTGGATGAAACTTTCCCTATGATAGATTGAGTGAAGACATTCTTAAGAAAAAATTATTGTGATTGGGTTGTGATTGGGGTTTGAGCTATAGATGCAGGGGAAGTCTGAGTATCAATAGCATCAGCTCTATAAATGCAAGGAAAATCTCAGTGCCTGTTAAATTTTGGATTTGGGATCGCCCTTACACCTATGGTAAAGTCTGAGTATCCATATGGTTTGCCCTTATGAAATATGAAATATGAGACAACGACTTGATTTGGTGCAATAAATAGCAAATTATGCATGGTGCAAATGCAAAGCAAACACCCTCCTTCGTCCAAAATTTTTTAAAAACCAAGGGCATGGACGTGAACAATTTTGCAACAATACTTTACCTCTTTTTGTGACTCCAAAGTATTTAGCTTTTAGAAATTGGTAAATGGTCCATTTTGTCGGTAGTACGAAGTGCAATTGAGCCTTATTGAAGAGTTTTCATGCCATGTGTAGTGATTGAACTTGCCCCGTTAGTTTCTTAAGGCTAATTGTGATTATTCTTGGTAGGTTAAATGATCTTAGGCCTTCTTGATGAACATTAGGAGCCCACTCTATCCTAAATAGCATACCCATACATAGAATAGTACCCTTTGCTACCCATTTTAAGCCTTCAAACCTTTCTTTGGCAACCACATTATAAGCCTTGAACGATTTAAAGTTTTTATGTCTTTTGAACCCTACCCTCTTTGAACTTCGTAAATGAAACTTGAGGCCAAATGCTTAAGTTGGGAGTGGTAAGTTTGGAAGAGATGAGCTTGGTCCATGATAATGTAAGTGGATTCCTATGATACAAAGGAAAGAGAGTGAGTGAAAAAGTGAAAAACAAAGGAATCATCAAAAACAGGAATAGCATGGAGTGAAAAAGAAATATTCGAAATAAAATGCTTTCAAAGAATTAGGTAAATCAGGTAGCAAAAGTAGGCATGTGTGAATTTTGGAATCCAATAAAGTGATCCATTGTCCAAAGTTAGGTTAAAATAGTGTGATGTAGATGATCAAAGAGGGAGTAGTCACTTAGTTCCTAAATGATATAATACTCTTTTCCCCAAACCTACGTTACAAGCTTAAAAGGTCCGTCGAGATCTCCAACCAAGTGTATTCATTGTAGTGGCGATTGAAAATAAGGCAAAGCCTACGATATGGTATTTATTATCATTGAGAGAGTCTTTTTGAGAAAGAGTGTTTAGTACTAAAATCCTTTGTTGCATATTAGATAAATTGGTGTGTGAGATTTCCTTCTTGTGAGGCGGCATGTAAATGAATCGAGGTGGGTAAAGTTGTTATTTTCCAGAAAAAAAGAGGCAAAAATGTATTGTTGAGTTGCTATCAATAGGTAGTAATTTCTAGAATGTTAGTGATTATTGAATTGTTTTTCTTTAAAAGTATTTCACACCTTTGAAGTTATGTTTCATACTGAGGGGAGTCGTGAGAAAAGCTTTGCCCATGCGTGAGAGCTACTTGTTAGTGCTAATTAAGTTTGAACTCACTGTGATCATTTGTTCATGTATGGGATTAAATTTGCACTATCTCATTGAGTAAGAAGTAATGTTGCTTAAGGACAAGCAAAGTTTTAAGTTAGGGGTGTTGATGTGTTAAATTTACCACTTATTTACATCTAAATTTATTCACACTACTATGATTTAACAGTATGAATGAGACAACTTTGTTAGTTGAATGCGCTAATTCCCATATTATGCAAGTATACAATTAATTAGAATAAAAAAGTGGAAGTGAGCTGAAAAAGGATCATAAAGGGAAGATTAGTGCATAAGCTAGAAAAATCATGAGCGGGAAGTGACCCTCGGTTACCACGATCGGAGTCTAAGGGTCGCGATCGTGACAACTTATGAATAGTCAAGATAGCGATTGTGATGGGCTTACCACGATCGCAGGAGCCACGACCATGACAGAAGCCAACGATCGCGATGGTGTAGATTATGGCTTATGGGAAGAAATATAATTGTGCATAGCTGGTTCCAATTCTAAAAGGGGGGAAAATCCCTTCACTTTGGATCATCATGAACTAGAATTGAGATTTTAAGTTTTGAAACTACAAATTCTGGGCAAGATTCTTGCATTTAATTTTCCAAGTTTGTTTAGTTGTAATTAAACTGTAATTGAAGAATATTCCTATTTCCTATCTTTAATGGAAACCTTGGATGGTCAATTTGGTACATTCTCTTTCCCTAACTTCATGAAAATCTTAACACATATCTTGGGATTATGTTGAAATAGGGTGCAAATATGTGTGGGTTGTGATTTATTGGTGTAGATACTTGATTCTTGATTGTGGGTTTCACTAATGCTTGGTTGATATAGTTGGGATTTATGGGTGAAAACCCCAAAATTCCCAAACTCTCACATCATCCTTGGAAGAGAGATGTGAGTGATAAGGGATTAGTGAGCAATAGTTAAATGTAGCTTATTCTTCTTTCATTGTCTTAGAAATAAGGGTGAGTTGAGAATTATCTAGGTCTTGGGCATATTCCTAGAAATAGGGATGCTCAATTGAGGTATTAGGTGGATTTGATTGCCACATCCATGAGGTATCCTAAAGGGTTGATGGATGACAATCTTGAGGTTTGGTTGACAAACTAGCCTCAAGAACTCCTAACCTAGACTACCCATGTAGTTATTGACTAGAATTTGCACCTTGATCATGAACCCATGCATTATTTTCCCCTAGGAAGACATAATCCCAATACTTATTCCATATTGAAATCTTATTCATAATTGTGGCCTTTAATTGCTAGTTTGAATAGACTTTGGTAGGATAACCTTCCAAACCTACCCCCATATTTTAATTCATGCATTTTTTTTGTTTTACTACGTGCATGCACTTAGATGCTATCAACACCTATAGGGTTTGAAGGCTAGATTCACTCCTAGGGGATTTGACCTCAACATGAGTTGAGATTTATTGACAATGATCACCCTACATAAAAACTACGATAGTGGTGAGCATGACCTATAACCATGGAGTAGGCTTAGTGTAATACTCTGGGGAAATTTTTCGTTGAAATTTTGTGCGTAAATGTGTAGGGTTCTATCTTCTAGAATGAATTATAAATTTTCCATGTGGAATGTCTAAGATTATGACCCACCATTACGTAGAGTATCGAATAATCTTACCTACGATATGTGGATCATCCAAAACGGACACCCGAGCGACGAGTTATGAACACTCTGATTGAACCGTGAATAGTAATGAACAGTAAAACATGCAGGAAAAAGTACTGAGCCTTGGTGTATTTTTGATTCAACTTTAAATGATCATAACTCCTTGTACACAATGATCTAGGTAATGTACTACATATCAACGGAAATCTCTGCGAGTCCTCTTTCCAATGAAATTGATTTCATCCAATTTGTCTATCGGAGCAAAAAGTTATGGTCGATCTACTTCAGCCTATCAAAAGTGAATTTTTGGGTCAGCTTCAAATAATCATAACTCCTCGTACACAATTATCTGGGTGAGATACTATATATCAACAGAAATATATGAGAGTCCTCTTTCCAATGAAATTGGTTTTATCCAATTTGGATATCAGAGTAAAACGTTATGGTTGATCTACTTCAGACTATCAAAACAGTCCACCAAAGGACAGATTCGAGATTTTTTTTATTTTTAAGGGCATTTTGGTCATTTCTCCTCACCCAAAATCCATCCAAACCCTATATTTAAGCCTATTAGAAGTATTATATGTTATATTTCATCAAATTCCCTCAAAACAAAACCCTAAGCTCCTATATCCAACTTCAAGAAGCTCCAAAGTTCACCATTAATTCTGCAAATTTATTCAAGATTCCAATTTCCAAGTTCAAGAACTCCAAGAACCATCATTCAAAGGCACGATTAATATCTCAAAAATGAGTATCGATCTAAAGTTCATCATTCAAGGTATGTGAGGTTTTTCAACAAGAACTCTCTTTTATTCTTGTGCCCAAAAGTAATTTTCTTTACAAAGGCATGATTTTTATTTGATTTTTACGAATTTGAAGCATGAACCCATATCTTATGATGATTATTATGAAATCTTTATGTTTATGATTTTGAAAGAAGAATTTATATGTGTGGAGATATAAAGCATAAATCTTGAATGATATCTATCATGATTTTGATATTTGGATCGTGAATCCTCATTGGAAATTGTGTTTTAAGAAAGTGTGTGTTATAATCATGTTGATGTTGAATATTTGAGATATTTTGAATGATTTGACCTTTTGGTCTTAATGGAGTTATTTTGAACTCAAGTGTGAAGGAAATCCACAATGTGGTTGATTTTGATAGATGGGAAGCATGATGGCTCCCGATGTATATTTATATATTACTGAAATTGTTTTTTTATTGATTGTCTTTGAAATGATCTGAGCTAAGTCTGGGGGAAATTTTTAACACTGAGTGGGAGGAATAAAGTAAGCTTACTTCCCTAGAACTACGTACCCCCGTCGGAGTGAGCCTGGGGCTGATTTATATAGAGATCACTAGTTTGTGTGGATTTGATATCAATAGTCCTACTCTAATGGCAAGGATAGGACGGATCTCCCCAATGTGGGTTGTACGTTGGACTCTATATAGCTCACATGGTTTATGTCGGTTATAAGATCTCCCAGTGTGTGTGTGTTTCCTTTTGTTTATGGTGAATGGTGAAGTGATTTGAAAGTAGAATAGTGAAAGTTATTCATTCTAAAGATTTAAATGATATTTACATTATGAGAATTGATATTCTTGATGAACTGAAAGTGATTGACAAATTATATGATGACTCACATGTGTTGTACTTATTTCATCCTCTCATGATTATGATGATTTTCTTCGGGCTATGTGAGTCTTTCATACATCCTGCATATTTCTTATAAATATTTATGATGATGATGTTTATAGAACTGCTTACACCCCCATATACTTTGTTTCTTTCCAGAGTACTGACCCACATATTCGGATGTGGGCTGCATTTTCTCGGAATGTAGGTTCAGGTGCTCAGTTCCAAGTTTGACAATGATTCTTTAGGCATGTTGTTCTATATCTTTTGTTGTGGTGAGTCCTCATGTTCTAAGGACATGATGTCTGTTGTTAGTTTCACGAAATTATTTATATTTGATAACTAAGTATGAGTCAGTTAGGGCATATCTCAATGGCTCGCTGGTTTATTGATTTTCTTAGAGGCTTATCAGACTAGTATAGATGTTGGGAGTTGACTAATAAGTCATATTTTGTTATCTTTCTAAAATTCTTTTATTCTTGGATGATGATTACTCTATTGATATTTAAGGGTTATTTATGGAAACCACATTGATTTTTGTTGAACTGAATGAAAATGGCTCAAAGGGTTATCTTGGGGCTACTCGTAGCCTCAATTATCGTGTGATGCTCCGGGACCTATTTTTTGAGGCGTTACAAACTTGGTATCAGAGTCTATGGTTTTAAGGTGTCCTAGGGAGTCTGACAAGCTGCGTTAAGTAGAGTCTTTATCATCGGTGCGTAGCATGCCACATCTATGAGCAAGAGGTTACAAGACGTTTTAGGAAAAAGTGTGATTCTTTCTTTCAGAAGTCTATCGTGCTTAAAGTATCTCTCTCTGCTATTGATTCATGCTCTCCTCTTTCAAAAATATGCCTCCACGTTGAGCGAGAAGAAATAATGATGGTCAGAAACCTCAACCTGCTGACCCATTGAATGAGAACATATGTCATACTGGCCCCGGCTCCACAGCATTAGGGAGGTGATTAAGTTGCTGCCAGGATCCGTGACGTCATGCGGATGAATCCACCAAAATTCTATAGATTCAAGTTTGATGAGGATCCACGATTGGTTTTAGAGGAGGTGTGGGAGATTACTCAGGTGATGCATATATCTGAGGAACATAGTGTTGAGTTGGCTGCGTATAGGTTAAAAGACCTTGCTTATGACTGGGTTGTTGCTTGGAGAAAAGGTAGAGGTGAGGGAGCTATCCCTACAACTTGGCAAGAGTTCCAGGATGCATTCCTGGATAAGTTTTTCCCTTTGGTGATGAGGGATGCGAAGGTGGAAGAGTTTATGAGCCTGCGCTAGGGCTCTATGACTGTTAGGGAGTACTGTCTAAAGTTCAATCAGTTGGCTAAGTATGCTCCTAACTTAGTGGCTAATAATTGGGATAGTATGAGTAAGTTTGTGACTGGAGTATCTAGTTATGTGGTTAAGGAGTGTAGGTCTGCTATGCTGAATATTGAGATGAATCTTTCTAGGTTGATGACTTATGCCCAATAGATTGAGGCAAACAAGATTAAGGAGAGAGATAGAATGAGAGGGAATAAGAGAGTTAGGTCCGAGCAGCACGGACAGGGTCAGACTAGATCGCAGGGAGGGAGTCGCCCTTAGTATCAGGATCATTCGTCTATGCCAGCATCGTCATCTGCTAGTGCTCCTATGCCTAGAGGTAGGTAGGATCAAGGTAACAAGTCATATGCATCCAGGTCCCAGTACAGTGCTGGCAGTAAGCCAAATCATCCCTTGTGTCCTAAGTGTGGTAGGGCTCATTCGGGTGAGTGTTGGGCTGAGAAGAGGGGTTATTTCCGGTGTGGTGACATGGGTCACAGAGTTAGACATTGTCCACAGGATGGACAAGGGCGTCGTGACTATCACTCTCAGACCTAGACTTAGACTGTTAGTGCTCCAGTTCCAGCGACTCACCTAGCCCCAGCTCAGGGCGCCTCTTCTAGCAATGCTGGCGGGCAGCGCCAGAATAGATTCTATACTTTACCATTCCACCAGGAACAGGAGGACTCTCCCGATGTTGTTACTGGTATGCTTCATATTTTCAGTTTGATGTGTATGCTTTATTGGATCCTGGATCCAGTTTCTCATATGTTACACCTTTGATTACTATGAATTTTGAAATGAGTCCTGAGATTATTCCTGAGCCTATCCTAGTTTCTACCCCAGTGGGTGATTCGATTGTTGCCCAGAAAGTGTATAAAAAGTGTCCTGTTACCGTTCTTTATAGAGTCTTGTTGGCTGATCTGATTGAGTTAGACATGGTAGATTTTGATGTGATTCTGGGTATGGACTGGCTGTATTCTTCTTATGTCTCTATTGATTGTCGGACCCAAATGGTCAAGTTTCAGTTTCCAGGTGCATCCGTGCTTGAGTGGTCTGGGAATTCTGGGTCACCCAAGAGTCATTTTATCTCTTACCTCAAAGCTAAAAAGCTTATTTCCAAGAGGTGTGTTTACCATTTGGTTAGAGTCAAAGACACTAAGTCTAAGAATCGAACTCTCCAGTCTGTTAACGTTGTCAATGAGTTTTTTGATGTCTTTTTGGATGATCTCCCAGGGATACCTCCTGATAGAGAGATAGAGTTAGGGATTGATCTTTCTCCCGATACTCAGCCCATTTCTATTTCTCTTTACCATATGGCCCCTGCAGAACTTAAGGAGTTGAAAGAGAAACTCAAAGATCTACTAGATAAGGATTTCATAAGGCCCAGTGTTTCTCTTTGGGGTGCTCCTATGTTGTTTGTGAGAAAAAAAGATGGCTCTTTGCATATGTGCATTGATTACTGCCAACTGAATAAAGTCACCGTAAAAACTAAGTACCCCCTTCAAAGAATAGATGATTTGTTTGACCAATTGCAAGGTGCAAGTTATTTCTCAAAGATAGACCTTCGTTCTGGCTATCATCAACTCAAAGTTAGGGAGTGTGACATCCCGAAAACTGCTTTCCAAACTTGTTATGGCCATTTTGAGTTTCTTGTTATGTCTTTTGGGTTAACTAATACCCAACTGCTTTCATGGACCTCATGAATCGAGTGTTCAAACCATATCTGGATATGTTTGTCATAGTGTTCATCGATGACATACTAGTGTACTCCTGTAGTAAGGATGAACATTCTGATCATCTCCAAACTATTTTGTAAACCCTTAGAGATCACAAATTGTTTGCCAAGTTCAGTAAGTGAGAGTTTTCACTAAGGTTAGTTTCTTTTCTGGGTCATATCATTTCTTCCGAGGGTATTAGAGTTAATCCCCAAAAGACCGAAGCTATTATAAATTGGCCTAGACCTATTTCTCCTACTGATATTCGAAGTTTCTTGGGTTTAGCTGGCTATTACTGCTGTTTTGTTGAGGGTTTCCCCTCTATAGCATCTCCTATGACTCGGTTGACCCAAAAGAAAGTGAAGTTCTTGTGGTCTGAATCTTGTGAGAAGAGTTTTCAGGATTTGAAGACTCGACTCACTTCAACCCCTATTTTGACTTTGCCTGATGGTGTTGATGGTTTTGTGGTGTACTGTGATGCTTTGAGAGTTGGGTTGGATTGCGTATTGATGCAGAAGGGTAAGGTGATAGCTTATGCTTCTAGACAGTTGAAACCCTATGAGAAAAATTACCCCACCAATGATCTTGAATTAATTGTCGTTGTGTTTGCTCTAAACATCTGGAGATACTACTTGTATGGTGTTCATGTTGATGTTTTCACTGA
>NC_061117.1:93411188-93412140 GCF_002878395.1 Capsicum annuum | reverse complement strand
TTTGTGGTGTACTGTGATGCTTTGAGAGTTGGGTTGGATTGCGTATTGATGCAGAAGGGTAAGGTGATAGCTTATGCTTCTAGACAGTTGAAACCCTATGAGAAAAATTACCCCACCCATGACTTTGAGTTGGATGCTGTTGTGTTTGCTTTGAAAATCTGGAGACACTATTTGTATGGTGTCCATGTTGATGTTTTCACTGATCACAAGAGTCTTCAGTATGTGTTTACCTAGAGAGAATTGAATCTTAGTCAGAGACAATGGTTAGAATTGTTAATGGACTATGATATGAGTATGTTGTACCATCCGGGCAAGGCCAATGTTGTGGCATATGCCCTAAGTAGAGAGTCCATGGGTAGTGTTTTGCATATGGTAGAAGGTAAGAACGAGTTGGCTCGTGATGTACATCATTTGGCTAGATTAGGGTTTGGGTTGTTTGACTCTGCTTAAGGTGGTATAGGGGTTCAGAGTAGTTTCGAATCCTCCTTGGTTTCGGAAGTGAAGGAAAAGTAATACTTAGATGCTAGTTTGGTCAGACTGAAGGAGTCAGTCAAGGACCAAGAAGTAGAGGTTTTCTCCCAATAGGGAGATGGTGTATTGAGATTGCAGGGTAGATTATGTGTCCCAAATGTTGATGATCTGAGATAAAGGATTATGGCTGAAGCACATGGGGCGCGATATTCTATTCATCCTGGTGCCACCAAGATGTACCGAGACTTATGGGAAATCTATTGGTGGAGTGGCATGAAGAAAGATATAGCAGCATTTGTAGCTAAGTGTGCAACATGCCAATAGGTTAAGGTTCAACACCAAAGACTTGGTGGTATGATGCAAGAGTTTAGTATTCCCACCTGGAAGTGGGAAGAGATAAATATGGACTTCGTGATTGGTTTACCTCCTTCCCGATGCCATCATGATTCCATTTGGGTTATGGTTGATAAGTTGACTAAGT
>NC_061117.1:93345993-93411088 GCF_002878395.1 Capsicum annuum | reverse complement strand
AGATGCAAGAGTTTAGTATTCCCACCTGGAAGTGGGAAGAGATAAATATGGACTTCGTGATTGGTTTACCTCCTTCCCGATGCCATCATGATTCCATTTGGGTTATGGTTGATAGATTGACTAAGTCTGCTTATTTCTTGCCTGTTCATACTTCATATACTGCTGAGGATTATGCTAGATTGTATATCCGAGAGCTAGTCAGACTGCATGGAGTTCCCTTGTCTATCATTTTAGAAAGGGGTACTCAGTTCACTTCGCAATTTTGGAAAGATTTTCAGAAGGGTCTTGGTACCCAAGTGTTTTTGAGTTCTGCTTTTCATCCGCAGACCGATAGTTAGGCTGAGCGTACCATCCAGAACTTAGAAGATATGTTGAGAGCTTATGCACTTGACTTTAAGGGAAGTTGGGATGATCACTTACCGTTGATAGAATTTGCTTATAATAATAGCTTTCACTCTAGTATTGGCATGGCTCCGTTTGAAGCCTTGTATGGGAGGAAGTGTAGATCACCCATAGTTTGGTTCAAGGTGGATGAAGCGGTTGTGAGTGGTCCTAATTCGGTATTTGAGGCTATGGAAAAAGTTAAGTTGATTAGGGAAAGGTTGAAAACTGCGCAGAGTTGTTAGAAGTCATATGTGGATGTTAGAAGGAGAGACCTTGAGTTTGAAGTTAGTGGCCTAGTGTATCTGAAAATGTCACCCATGAGAGGGGTGAAGAGATTCAGAAATAAGGGGAAGCTTAGTACCCATTATGTTGGTCCTTACAAAATTTTTAGCCGTGTTGGTAAGGTAGCTTATGAGGTCGAGTTGCCTTCGGAGTTGTCCTCTGTCCATCGAATATTCCATGTCTTCATGCTTAGAAAGCATATTAGTGATGTTGTGGTAGTGGATTCCTCTGTGAGTGCTGACATTCAAGAAAATCTTTCTTTTGATGAGATTTCTGTTGAGATTCTTGATTTTAGTGTCCGAAGACTAAGGAACAAAGAAGTTCCCTTGGTCAAGGTGTTGTGGCGAAACCAATCTGTTGAGGGTGCAACTTGGGAAGCTGAGGTGGATATGCGATCCAAGTACCCGCACCTATTTTCTGCGAACTCCGATCAAGCTGAAGGTACCGTTCTTTCCTAAATCAAGCACTTTTGATAAAAGTTGCAGCAGTTCAGCTGTCATTTATTATGTGTTCGGCTGTAGTTTCTTGAATTTATGCATTCTATGTTGCATTCGGAGTGAGAAACGATGTGGTTATGAGTCTAACGAATGGTTTAAGTTGTATGCTCTATTCCCTATCTAATCTTTTCAAGTCTAGCATCATTCGAGGATGAATGTTTCCAAGGGGGGGATGATGTAATACCCCGGGACATTTTTCGTTGAAATTTTGTGCGTAAACGTGTTGGGTTCTATCTTCTAGATTGAATTATAAATTTTTCGTGCAGAATGTCTTAGATTATGACCCACCATTGCATAGAGTATGGAATAAGATTTCCAAAGATATGTGGTTCATCCAAAACGGACACCCGAGCGACTAGTTATGAACATTCCGATCGAACCATGAATAGTAGTGAATAGTAAAATGTGCAGGAAAAAGTACTGAGGCCTGGCGTATTTTTTCTCCAAATTTAAACGATCATAACTCTTTGTACATAATGATCTAGGTGAACTACTACATATAAATGGAAAGATATGTGAGTCCTCTTTCCAATGAAATTAGTTTCATCCAATTTGTCTATCGGAGCAAAAAGTTATGGTCGATCTACTTCAGCCGATCAAAAGCGAATTTTTGGGTCAACTTCAAATGATTATAACTCCTTGTACACAATGATCTGGGTGAGATACTATATATCAATGGAAATATATGAGAGTCTTCTTTCTAATGAAATTGGTTTCATCCAATTTGGATATCGGAGTAAAACGTTATGGTTGATCTACTTCAGACTATCAAAACAGTCCACCAAAGGACAGATTCTAGAATTTTTTTATTTTTAGGGGCGTTTTGGTCATTCCCCCACCCAAAATCCGTCCAAACCCTATATTAAAGCCTATTAGAAGCATTATATGTTATATTTCATCAAATTCCTTCAAAAAGAAAACCCTAAGCTCCTATATCCAACTTCAAGAACCTCCAAAGTTCACCATTAATTCTACAAATTTATTCAAGATTCCAAGTTCCTAGTTTAAGAGCTCCAAGAACCATCATTCAAAGGCACGATTAACATCTCAAAAATGATTATCGATCTAAAGTTCATCACTCAAGATATGTGGGGTTTTTCAACAAGAACTCTTTTTCGTTCTTGTGCCCAAAAGTAATTTTCTTTAAAAAGGCATCATTTTTATTTGATTTTTACGAATTTGAAGCATGAACCCATATGTTATGATGATTATTCTGAAATCTTGATGTTTATTATTTTGAAATATGAATTTACATGTGTGGAGATATAAAGCATGAATCTTGAACGATAATTATCATGATTTTGATATTTGGGTCGTAAATCCCCATTGAAAATTATGTTTTTTTGAGAAAGTGTGTGTTATAAGCATGTTGATGTTGAATATTTGAGATATTTTGAATGATTTGACCTTTTGGTATTAATGGAGTTGTTTTGAACTCGAGTGTGAAAGAAATCCACAACGTGGTTGATTTTGATAGATGGGAAGCATGATGGCTCCTGATGTTATTTATATATTACTGAAATTGTTTTGTTGTGGATTGTCCTTGAAATGATCTGAGCTAAGTCTGGGAGAAATCTTTAGCACTGAGCAGGAGGTATAAAGCGACCTTACTTCCCTAGAACTACGTTCCCCCATAGGAGAGTGCCTGAGGCTGATTTATATAGTTATCACTAGTTTATATGGATTTGATATCGATAGTCCTACTCTGGTGGCAAGGATAGGAAGGCTCTCCCCAACGTGGGTTGTACGTTGGACTCCATGTAGCTCACATGTTTTATGTCAGTTATAGGATCTCCCAGTGTGTGTGTGTTTCCTTGTGTTTATGGTGAATGGTTAAGTGATTTGAAAGTTGAATTGTGAAAGTTATTCTTTCGAAAGATTGAAATGATATTTACATTATGAGAATTGATATTCTTGATGAACTAAAAGTGATTGACAAATTATATGATGACTCACATGTGTTATTGTACTTATTTCATCCTCTCAGGATTATGATGATTTTTTTGGGCTATGTGAGTCTTTCATACATCCTGCATAGTTCTTATAAATATTTATGATAATGATGTTTATACAACTGCATACACCCCCATATACTCGGTTCCTTTCCATGGTACTAACCCACATCTTCGGATGTGGGCTGCATTTTCTTGGCATGTAGGTTCAGGTGCTCAGTTCTAGGTTTGACAGTGATTCTTCGGGCACGCTGTTCTACATCTTTTGTTGTGGTGAGTCCTCATGTTCCGAGGACGTGATGTTTGATGTTGGTTTCACGGAATTTCTTACATTTGATTACTGAGTATGAGTCAGTTGGGGCATGTCTCAATAGCTCACTGGTTTTATTGATTTTCTTAGAGGCTTGTCAGACTAGTATAGATGTTGGGAGTTGACTAATAAGTCGTATTTTGTTATCTTTCTAAAATTCTTTTATTCTTGGATGATGATTACTCTATTGATATTTGAGGGTTATTTATGAAAACCCCATTGATTTGTGTTGAACTGAATGAAAATGGGTCAAAGGGTTTGCTTGGGGCTACTCGTAGCCTCAAGCACCGTGTGACGCTCCGGAACCCATTTTTCGGGGTGTTACACTTAGCCATCCTATAGATGAAATCTGAACTGAGGCAAATCTAAAAACGAAAGTTGCACCCACACTCTACAACTCCAAACTAAATTCTCGACACCAAGGCCTTATTGCTTGATCTCAACTACCCAAACCAAACCTAAAGATGGGTAAGCACCCATACTCCAAATCTATCATAACCTCTAAATCACCATTATAAGGTATTAAATCAAAAACTGAACCAACAAGCCTGAACTAAGGCCAAATACTCAAACAACCTTTCTATCTAAATCCGACATATCCTTATTGAATCATGCCGAGCCAAAATCAAAACATAGTTGAAGAATAAAATCACAATAGATGATAAATCACCTGCTGAAAACACAAATAGCCAACTCTATATCCACTATAGGGCACAAAACGTAGATGCAGAATGATAATCACAAGGAAGGATAAATCACTAGTTAAAAACAGAAACAACCAACTCTATATCTAGTAGAAGACACAAAACGTATCTATAAAACAATAATCATGAGGGAGGATTAATCACCAGCGGAAAACACAAGCAGCCAACTCTATATCTGCTAAAGGGCACGAACCACCAAAGAATACTCAAGATCTCACCAAGGATACAAACCGTACTAGAGATAACCAAAGCTCTAGCAACTTGGAGAAATGCAAATTTAGGTGGGAACTGGTAAATCAAATACTCCATCTCAGTAAATAATACCCATAGTCACATAACACCAAAGAGAAGCACATCCACCAAGTCTTATTATACCGAACAAATTCTAAAATGAGAATTTCTTGAATCCCCCCACAAAGTAGGACAACTTTAACTTACTCAATCTTTGAATTATATCACCGAGGAAGAAAGTACCAATCTCGACACCAATGCTAAGGTCAATATTGATGTGTGAGACGATGCTAACACATTTGAAGCTTTTAACTCTAAATAATTGTGAGGTATTAAGCAACTTTTGTTGTTTTTGATTGCTTTTAATATGTTAATGTAGATACAAGTGATCAGGGAGGAAACCAAAGGAAAGAAGAATAAATCAGCTGAAATCTAGTGTAAATAAGCTGAAGTATAGCTGATGTCAATTCTGAAGCGTCGTCATACATGGGACAGGCTATCAAAGTTTTCATCAAGCTTAGATAGAACCTGAGAAACTGAGATGAAATATGACGATGTTTAGGATGGGACGTCAAATATGTGACATGGCATTAAAATCGCCGTCAACTAAAAGCAGAGAATACTGATTTGTAGTGAATTTGTGATGGAAGTTGTCACGAGTCGTCAAGAATTTTGACACGCCGTCAAGTTTGCCACCTGAAGAGTCAGAAGATAACAATTCACTGGAACCTTTGAAGACATCTCGCACATGTCGTCAGACATCTGACACGCCATCAAGATCATCGTCGTCCAATCCGAAGAGAAAACTAAAACTTTAATTTTATTTCTTATTTAGGGTTGACTATTTAAAGACTTATTTTAGGGTTTTTTATGGATCTATCATTAATTATCAGATAAGAATTTCTGAAGATAAGCACGTAAAATTGCTTCATTTTTACCATCAAATATTTTTCTTGATTCTTTTTAGAAAAAGTACTTATAAACTATTTTTGGGTTATTATCTCGTGAGTAAATTGAAGAAACTACTTGTTGTTTTTCATCCATTCGTAAGTTTATCCTTATTATGATGAATTTAACTTGTTATTTCGTTCATCAAATCATGAGCGGCTAATTCCATTAGTCGGAGTTATGTGATCCATGGATTAGGGTCTGATAGGTTACTAGGCATTTAACTGATTCAAAGAGTAGTAGGACATCTTGAAATTATGTTGTTTTGACTGAAATCTATTGGTTGCAAACATTAGATTATGCCTTAGGTTTTATTTGCTTCTAACAGAGAAGTAGACTAGAGAACATGAATTATCAATAGGGACTCGGAAGCTACCAACCTACTGTTTAATGATTGATACTGTAACTTGATTAATCTACCTGACAAAACATCTTATTGGAAATAGATAAGTTATCTAAGTTCGATAGAATTAGATAATAAATTTTTAGGTGAGGTCGAGATATAAGTCAGACAGTATCATAGTCAGGGATATTCTGTTATTTTTACTTACTCCAAGAACAAGCATTACCTAGTATTTGTTAACTCCCAATACCCATGGTGAACATAACTCTGGTTTCTCATTTATATTGATTGCAACACTAAAATATTGTAAGTGACAATTGACTCTCTGTGAAATTTACACCCCTATCTTTGGAAACACTAAACTACCAGTAAAGTATTTCTTAAACAAATTGAAGTTCACACCTATTCCCTGTGGGATTTGACCCCAACCTAGTTGGGTTTTATGTTGACAACGATTACTTATACCTATTCAAGATTTTAATTTGAGTGTTATCAAAAATGGCGCCATTGCCGGGGAATACGATTGTAGACTAAAAGTTTGTACGCAAAAATTTGCTGATAGTTAAGTTTCCTTGATTTACGTTTATTTGTTGTTTTTGTTTATTGTAGGTATTGTGTTGTTTATTCAAAACACAAGAAGTTTCAGAGAACCACTATTACCAATCAATCCAGAACCTCAGCTGATAGGAAGAATGGCTGAACAATAGGAAGCAGAAAGACTAGCTGCTATGGCTAGGGTTCAGATGAATGTGCAAAATTTAGGTCAACAAGCACATCATTAGAACCCTAATGATGAAGACTTCGGTGATGACGAATTGCTGAATCCACAAAACCCAAGAAGAGTTGAACAAGTTGCTGCACCAGTACAGCGAAACGTCAACAAAAATCGTCCAGTTCAAGAAAGATATGGGCACCAGCCTATGCAATATGAGGATGATAAAGATGATGAAGGAATGGACAGAGCTAGTGCAACAGGTGCTATCATTTCTCCACCGTTGGCACCAGGTGCAAAATTCAGCATAACAAGTACCATGATCCAACTCCTGAATCTGAAAGGATTATTTGGAGGCTTGCCTGGTGATGATCCTAACATGCATTTGGTGAACTTCATTACCATTTGCAAATCCTTTGACGATCCAGGAGTGAGCTAGAATGCGATCAGGTTGAGACTATTTCCTTTGTCTCTGTCTGGGGAGGAAACAATGTGGTTGAATAAGTTAGAGCCCAATTTTATAACCAACTGGAGACAGTTTAAAGATGCATTCCTGGAATAGTTCTTTCCATCCTCTAGAAGGGTACAGTTGAGGGACAAAATTAGCAACTTCAGACAGCTTTCGACTGAATCACTGCACGAAACCTGGGAAAGATTTAAGAAGAAAATTGCACAATGTCCGAACCACAATATGACGGACCTACACTTGATGAAGACTTTGTACAGAGCTTTCAACTCTATCACGAAGCCTATTGTTGACAACGCTGTAGGTGGTTATTGACCTCTTTTTTCTAGATGCTTCTGACATACTAAATAAAATGACCAAGCAGAGTTGGGCTTGGCACACTAGGGTATTCTGTAGTGGCTAGCCCGACTGTTGCTGGTGGTATTACTGCAGAGTAGTGTAGAAGAGATGAGGAGCGAGATCAGGACATGGCCCATTTGAAGACATAGATGGACTTGCTGGCCAAGCACTTGCTATCCGGAAAGACTGAAATAGTTTCTATAGGTGTTGATGCTAAGGTAAATTATGTGAGTAATCAGGGGGGTTTTTTAGGCAATATCCAAGGGAACCAAGGTTGGACTTTCTATGACAAGCCTGATTATAAAGATAGGAAGCAGGGACATTGGAGAAACAATAATGACAGGAGTGGTTTACATATTCCTCCTGGAAGTCGAGATGCTGCGATGACTAGTTCTAGCAAGATGTCCATGGAAGACATGATGGAAAAGTTGTTGAAGGGAATTGAAGCTACCAACTCAGGGGTAACTACTATGAAAAGAAAATTTTCTACCCTCAGTCAGTTGGTTAGCTCACACTCTGCTTTTATTAAGCAGTTGGAGCAACAAATGAGCCAACTATGGGCTACTCTAAACCAGAGAAAAGATGGTACTTTACCTAGCAATACGGTTCAGAACCCGCAGACTGATGGCTCTTGTTTGGCGATTACCACTCGAAGTGGAAAGATATTATCTAGCCCTTCTATAGGTAAAGCTGTGGAGAAGGACGTAAGTGTTGATGAGTCAGAAGGAAGCAATCCAATAGAGTCTGAGAAGCTGGATGGCTTTGTCGATATTTTAGAGAAAGAAGATGAAAAGAAAGGGGAAGTGGTATTTAAAGAAATGCCAAGAACACCACCTCCCTTTCCTCAGAGATTGAAGAAGAAAGTAGATAACGAAAAATTTAGAAAATTCATGGCAATAATGAAATAACTGACAGTGAATATGCCATTGATGGAGGCACTTGAGCAAATACCGAACTATGCTAAATTTATGAAGGAACTGTTAAACAAAGAAGCGGAAGGTAAGGCCTGAGCCAGTGGACCACATCCACCACTGTAGTAGTGTTTCTTCACAATCCTTAGTGCAGAAAAAGCCTGACCCTGGAGAATTTACCATACTATGCATAGTCGGGTCCATGAAGTTTACCAAAGCTTTATATAACTTAGGAGCAAGTATTAATCTGATGCCACTTGATATCTATAAGAAGCTTGGTTAGTGAAATGACCAGTTGGTATATTGCATGATGTGCCGGTAAAGGTGGATGACTTTATTCTGCCTGTAGATTTTGTGATATTGGATTGTTATGTTGATTTTGAGGTACCCATCATTTTGGGTAGACCACTATTAGCCACGGGAAGAGTATTAGTTGATATGGAGATCAATGAGCTAAAGTTTAGGTATGGAAAAAAGGAGGCTAGATTCAAAATGCACCCTCCTATGAAGCAGTTGGAAGAGATAAATATCTTCTCGATTGTGGATGTATTCTAGGAAAATGGTAATAAGTTATCGATACAATATCTTGATAAAGTCTGAGTAGTCAAGCTAATCAAGTCGTGCCGCGACGTTAAATCAGGCATTGTTTGGGAGGCAACCCAATGTTTTAATTTTATTGCACTTGTGTTTTTAATTTTTATAGCTAAGAGTTGTACAAAGGAGGTGAACTAATTTCAATCATCTCGAGAAGATTGACGTCAATTTTGATGGGCTGTCATAAGTATGACAAGACGTGAGAAATGGCATCAAAATAATCAAGTCAAAGCCTTATTCTATTAAGGCTGACGAGAATTTTAAAGTGCCATCCGGTATCTGAAGCGCTGTAAAAAATGCAGTCAAATGAGTTGAGCCCAGCTTAAAATTTTTGGGCTAACCCGGCCCAACAACAGCTGTTCACATTCCCGCGTACTTTAGATATTTCTCTTCCAGTTTTGGTATTCTTTCCTTAGAGAGTTATTTCCCTTCCTTTTTCAAATTTAATCCCTTCTAAGGCAAAATTTTAAGACTTTCCTTATTGAAGCTGAGAGTTAAGTCAAGAAATCTTTTTCCTCTCTCATCTCATTCTTCTCTCACTCACAAGTCTAGGTGCTCAGAGTACATCAGCTAAGTGTTGACATCCAGGTATGAGAAAAACTTCAACTTCATCTTTCTTTGAATCAATTGTGAACTACAAGAAACCTTGGTTTCAAAGATATGAGCTGAACCCATTAACATGCTTCAAGCCCCTTCAAAAACTAGGGTTTCTAGGGGTATGTGGTATAATTTTATGGAAATCTCAGTAAAGAACATGAACTAAGTTGAAATTGAGAATAATCGTAAAACAAAATCAAGTAAAAAGAAGTTAGAAATTGTAATGTTGTCTGACGACAATTTTCACGGCCTTGCACCTGTGTGTCGGCCATTCAAAAATACCATCAAAAGCTGAGAAATTTTGTAGATTCTGGATAAGGGTGAGGATACTTTTGAAGTGACGTCACACCTGTGATGGCAAATTAGAAAGGCCGTCAAACATGCAAATTGAAAACAATGATGATGTTAAACTGAGGTGATCTTTCTTATTCTATTGTTTGATTATGGACAGTAATTGAGGATTTCTATATTGTTACAGAACTGATAATGGCACCCAAGAAGAAGAATCCAACCACACCAAAGAAAGTGGCTAAAGAGAATGTACCTCGACAGCTTGTCAAAGAGGACTCTAATTATGAAGATGATGAACCCTTGCTCAGATGGACGAGGAAGAGGGCTAGTCCAAAGACACCACCTCCACCTAAGCCTATTGAGGTGGACGATACTGATGATACTGAGGTAACAACCTTATCTGAGCAAGCATCAGAGGAACAAGGATCAGAACACACTAAACAGGAGTTTGAGGGCACTGAACAAGAAGTTGAAACTGAAGACTCTGAAAGTCCTACAACTGAAGAAACTGAGTCTAAATTACCATCATCAGAGCAGCAAGGTGATAAGGATTCTCCAGTACAAGGAACTTTGGTGAAATGAAAAAACCCCAAGGTTAGGAACAATGCAAGATGGAAAATCCCTGGGGCTAAAATGATCTATTTTGACGGACTTTGCAGAGTAGATCAACGAAGTTCCAGAAGGCCAATTCTAGAGGAGAAACAAATCATCACTACAGGGTTGACCAGATACCCTGAGGTGATGCAAAAACTGAAGGAGTATGGCTTAGAGTGGACTACCAGGGTAAGTTATGTTTACTGTCCTTCATTAGTCAGGGATTTCTACGCAAACTACCAGGCTACGGTAGAAAATATATGCAAAGAAGGAGATGGAACTTCAGATAAGCCTTTGCTGACCAAAGTTCCAGTACATGGAGTAAGGGTGAATATTTCAGATGCCCCCATAAATAGGTTTCTTCATGGGCCAACCTTTGTCCCATGAGCCACTTCACCTACCTTCTATGCTCGTTTGAAACATAAGGAAAACTAGTACAAATGGCCAGTAACTCTCATAGCAGATGAGGAACCTGAGAGGCTGAATAATCTAGCAGAAAAGATTTCCAAAGCATCTCTAAATTCAGAGCCCAGATTTTGGTGGGGTTTAGTATGGATTCATCTGATACCCACCAAGGGAGACAACATATTCGGGGATGATCGAGCAATATTGGTTGCAATCTTGATAGATAGAACACCCTTGGATTTTGGTAAAATGATAGCGAAAGAGATCAAGATTCGGCTCCCAAGACCCGATGCTGCATATTTATTCCTATGTATTATTACTAGGTTGTGTGAAATAGCTAATATATCTGAGATTTCAGGTATTGATGATGAGATACATGCTAAGAAAAATCACAACCCTATCAGCAAAAATGAAATTCAGTCGGGCTTACGACTTGATCGAGATGAAGCTGGTGCAGTAGATCCTCCAATCACTGAGACTGTGTCAGCACCAGATGTGGGGGTGTAAACCTCCAAAGTTATACCACCACCACAACCATATTCAGCTCAGGAAGGCTCAGTGACTCAAAGTGAGTTGACTACTTCAGTCCCTCTAGTAGCAACAGGTTCGGCATTTCAGCCGATTGATATCAGGAAGGTGGCTAGGCAAGAAAATTGGTGTGAGGTGCAACTACAGGCCTTCGCCAAACAATTTTCTACCACTGTGGACAAAAGAATCAAATTTACACTCAAAATGTTCATGACTTTGCCTGAGCGGGTGGCAAATCTAGAGAACAGATTCGATGCCCGGGCAAGAGAGATGACAGGTGCTGATCTTGCCACTTTAGGGCTGCATTGGATAAGGTGAAAGCTGAGGTTGGGATGATGCAACAATACCAAATCATGGTGCCAACAGGTTAGTTATGCACGATGTAGAGAAAGAAATTCCTATACTTGATCTCACTGCAGATTCCCTGAAGAAAAAGAAGTAAAAAAGGGAAAAGAAAGGCAAGAACAAGAGAGATGAGCCGGATAGTGAAGAAGAGAGAAAAGCTAAAAAGAAAGCAAAGAAGAAAGCAGAGAAGGAAGATTTGAAAAGGGCAAGATTGGAGTCCCTGGCTAACACCAAAAAATGGGAAGCAGCCATCAGAGCTAGGGATGCAAGTGCTTCATCGAGCCAGGCTCTATCCACTGCAAAGGCAGATGCTACGAGTGGGGAGAAGACAACGGATAATGCTATTGCAGGGTCAAAGACCCAGGATCCACAGGCTTGACTGTCTTCAAGTATATCCTAACCCTTAGTGCATTTTATTTTTGATTTTAAGTTTATGGTATAGGGAAACTGTTGTTGTAACATGTTCTGTAAATAATTAGGAATAGTACAAGTACCTGAGGTAGTTATCTTGTTTTATAATTTTTGAGTACCTCTCCAGTGGTCAATCTTTCATGAATTGTATGAATTGCATCTTGTGTGACCACTGTGTATCTATTTGTGGCATTATGTGGCAAATAAATAACCTGTAGAAAACAAATGCATAAAACAGATGAGTAGTGATGTGCTATATAATTATATGCTATGTGCGTGCAAGGTCTTCCTTAGTTCCCATTGTGAGTTGAATCTAGAACTTGCCCAGTTAGTCATACCATAGTCTTAGGATAGGCGTTAGGAAAGGATCACAGTCCGTTTTTGCATGTTAACCCATTTTAGCTTAAATGACCATCCAAATGTGAATAATATCCCTTGATCCCTGTTTGCGCCTAAATATCCCAGTACTTTCTTATACATCTTTCACCTTCCCATTACATCACAATGAACCTGTTTTGGCCCTGGTCCGCCTTGGACACTGTGCACCTCGACTTAGGAAAATAACCTAAGTTGAGGGTGGCTACTATAGGGGTGCGTGATGCATTATCAGTAAAAGAGAGGTAAAAGAAGGAAAATAAACAACAAGTTGGGTGTAGTGAAAAAGAAAAAGAGAAAACTGAAAAAGTTAATCTAATGCTTGAACAGACAACACCTATTTTGGGAATGCTTGACAAATAAAAGAGGGAAGCAAAGAAGGTCAATAGTTGAAACCCCATGAGTTAATGTAGTACCAAGGAGGTGTAGTCACTATGAAATACCCATGAATATCATACCAGCCCTGAGCCTACATTACAAGATTAAGAAAATCCCTATAGTGATCCTAACTGACTTGTCTGAAGACTTAGATACTGACTATAAGGGTAAGCCTATGGCATTTGATGTGCAATGTTGGAACTTCATTCTGAGAGTGAGTCTTACGTTCATCCCTATGTCTATAATGTGAATCTCAGTGAGAAAGGGATTTGTTTGTTGTGAGGGCACACCAAGTATATTGCTATCAACTGCTTTGTTCGAATAATGTAATTTGGGTATGTGCTAGGCTGTTATTGCTGAGATTTTTGCCATATCTAGATACATGTGAGTTACATGGGTGTTTTCAAATATTAGACACAGTTTATTTTACTTTGATTGATCATGGAGATGGTGCATGTATTCTGACTTGATGAGAGTAGTTAGCTGTCGAATTGTACTTTGTATACTCCTAGTTATGTTTTGGTTGCTTGAGGACAAGAAATTGTTTAAGTTGAGGGTGTTGATGTGAGAGCCGATGCTGACACATTTGAAGATTTTAACTCTGAATAATTGTGAGGTCTTAAGAAACTTTTGTTGTTTTTTATTTTTTTTAATGTGTTAATGTAGATACAGGTGATCGGGGGGGGGGGGGGGACCAAAGAAAAGAAGAATAAATCAGCTGAAATCTGGTGTAAATAAGCTAAAGTATAACAAATGTCAATTCTGAAGCCCCGTCATACATGGGACAGGCTGTCAAAGTTGCCATCAAGCTTAGACAGAACCTGAGAGACTGAGATGAAATGTGACGAATTTTAGGATGGGCCATCAAATATGTGACATAGTGTCAAAATCGCCGTCAACCAGAAGCAGAGAATACTGATTTCCAGTGAAGTTGCAACGGCAATTTTCACGTGCCGTCAAGAATTTTGACACGCCGCCAGGTTTTTCGTCTGAAGAGTTAGAAGATAACAATTCAGTGGAACCTTTGACAACATCTCGCACACGTCGTCAGACATCTGACACGCTGTCAAGATCGTCGTCATCCAATCCGAAGAGAAAACTGAAACTTTAATTTTATTTCCTTATTTAGGGTTGACTATTTAAAGACTTGTTTTAGGGTTTTTTAGGGATTGATCATTAATTATCAAAGAAGAAATTCTGAAGAGAAGCACGTTACATTGCTTCATCTTTACCATCAAATATTTTTCTTGTTTCTTTAAAAAAAAGCACATATCAACTAGTTATGGGTTTCTATCTCGTGAATAAATTGAAGAATCTACTTGTTGTTTTTCATCCATTCATAAGTTTATCCTTATTATGATGAATTCAACTTGTTATTTCGTTCATCAAATCATGAGCGACTAATTCCATTAGCCGGAGTTATGGGATCCATGGATTAGGGTCTGATAGGTTACTAGGCATTTAACGGATTCAAAGAGTAGTAGGACGTCTTGAAATTCTGTTGTTTTGACTGAAATCTATTGGTTGCAAACATTAGATTATGCCTTAGATTTTATTTGCTTCTAGCGGAGAAATAGACTAGAGAACGTGAATTATCAACAGGGACTCGGAAGCTACCAACCTTCTGTTTAATGATTGATGTCTTAACTGGATTAATCTACCTGAGATAAAATCCTATTGGAAATAGATAAGTTATCTAAGTTCGAGAGAATTATATAATAAATTGTCTGGTGAGGTTGAGAGATAAGTCAGACAGTATCATATTCAGAGATATTCTGCTGTTTCTACTTACTCCAAGAATCCCAAGCATTACCTAGTATTTGTTAACTCCTAATACCCATGGTGAACATAACTCTGGTTTTTCATTTATATTGATTACAACACTAAAATATTGAAAGTGACAATTGAGTCTCTGTGAAATTTAAACCCCCATCTTCGGAAATAGTAAACTACCAGTAAAGTATTTTGTAAACAAATTGAAGTTCACACCTTATTCCCTGTGGGATTCGATCCCAACCTAGTTGGGTTTTATATTGACAACGATCGCTTACACCCATTCAAGAGTGTAATTTGAGCGTTATCAAATACCACCACCAAAAAATGAACCAAGCAACTCAAGATAAAGAGTTTCCAATTTGCTAGCTTAAGAAGATTTCATAGGAAAGATTACCTGTCTCCAACTTTCTAACTCCACCTAGACAAAAACCACACCACAGAAAAATGGAGTATCCAACTCCATGCCAATACCAAGAGCAAACCACTACAAGTAGATGAACCCAACAAAATTGGAAAGATAGCTCCAAGACTTCTCAACAATAACATCAAAACCACTATCGAGCGATGAACTAGCCAAATAAAAAGAATGTACCCCAAACCAGTCAAACTTAGAAATGGGATACATAGAGAGGGATAGACAAAGCGAAGAGCTTCACAACCCAGGGGGCAAGTCCACGAATACCAAACTCAAGAACGGGCACTATAACCAAATTTTGAACTCTAGAATCATAATAGAACCACAGAAGGCAATTTACCTTCAATACTATCATCCACTAAACAATTGGTCTAGCGTACTCTATAAAAGAGAAAAACAACTAATCTCACCTTATCATAAGAGAGAAACCATTTTACCAGGCTAGCTACCCAAGCCAACGAATAAGAACTGTGAGGAATGGAATTCTAACAAGATACTAATAGTATAGCCATGTACCAAGAGAGGATCAATTAAAATCACATAATAACAATAGTAATGTAATCATCAACTTAAGGAATAGGTGGTACCAAAAATAAATATCAATAGCAAGTACCACTTTAGGGTCATAAGAAGGCCAATATGCCAAGGTAAATGGGACTCGAACCCAAATGCTACACCCATAAGGGAAAAATAACAATGATGATCCACTCCACTCACTACTAAAAGAAATAATCTATTGGGGTAATTATATAATCATGAATTAGATATCAAGGTACAAAACGTATAATACAAACCTACCTAGGCATATAGTTATTGATGGGTACTAGAACCCTAATACACATAAAAAGATACAGGAATAAAATAAAAACACACCTATCATGGTGAAATCTAAAGTCACATGCCTGATAGGTCTAAGGGAGAATAAGTATAAATAGGTCTAAACTCGGACTGACCCGACTGAATCATTAATTGAGGCACTAAGTGCACTGTCCCTAACTGACGGGGCCACAACACCATGAGACTTGTCAGAATGAGGTGAATGACTTAGGATCCCATACTGAGGATAGGCATGGGACTTGTGGATGATATCTCTATAGTCGTTGCAAAACCCTATAGCCCTAACCTAGCAAGAAATAAGAGCTAACCCCAACTGATAGACCAACTAACACCGAGAATACTCACTGCCAAAATGATCATCTTTTCCATCATCGTAACATACCTCAGGAACTCTAGGTTGGTGAGGAATATATGTTAAATTTTTCTGAACAACCAACTCATATTTGGGTAACTTTCTTGTCATGACCCAATTTCTCAAGTCATGATGGAGCCTATTATAACTTGCCAGTGGGCAAGCTAACCTCATAGTCTTGAACTAATAGTAATAGACTACCAAAAGAATGAAAAAATGCAAAATAGATGTAATAAAAGACTAACATACATAAGATAATCCCAAAACCTAGTGGAATTAGTAGAAGAGATTCTACTATTAACGAGGATACAAATAAGGTACTAAATGAATATACAAATACAACCATCTCTAAATACAACATAGATACTAGTCTAGTACATAATAGGGAGGAAAGTAATACTACAAAAGCCAAGAGCTCACCCTGCGTCTCCAAACCATACCTGCTCCGCATGACATAAAACAATGGTGATAACCCAAACCATGCTCTACAGGCTACAGAAGTGTAGTATGAGTAACAAACATGTGGTACTCAGTAAGCAACTATCGATTGAGCTCCAAAGATAAAGTGATTATATATAACATATAAACAAAAAGGTAAACTACACCAAAATATTCAAAAATTTGCATCATAAATCTAATGAGGTAAAATGGATACTCAGTAGGCAACTATCAATTGAGCTCCAAAGATAAAGCCATTATATATAACATATAAACAAAAAGGTAAACTACACCAAAATATTCAAAAATCTGCATCATAAATCTAATGATGTAAAATGGATAAGCTATCTAATTCATGTCCAAGAAACTAACATAATAAGAGTTGGAAGGTACTAAGGATGAACTATCCCATTCTAGAAATACTCAAACACCTAAAAAATATATCGTATATCACTGACCAATATAAGAGTAAAGGGCGAAAGAAGGGTGTATAATAGTATACAAGGCAAAGAAATGAATATATAATCTAAATAAATAAAGGAAAAAAGATTTATATGGTAATACCATAGCTACTTATATATATATATATATGAACATCTATAAAAAATAGTTCAACTCATGGTACAACCTAAGTCATCATACTAGCATCTTTAGGCCTCATAATCACAGTGGAAACTAGTACTAATATCGTCAGGGTTTCTAATCCATATGTCTAACATGAGCTAACTATCAAAATGAAGAGATAGTAAAGAAAAGAATCAAAATATTAGGGTATAAAACCAAAATACCTAACCAATGGATAATCCTGCATATAAATATAACCGCAAAGTAAAAGAGCTAGAATCGTACCTCAAATCGCAATATCAATCCAATAATCAAGCTATTATAGACCAACCAAAATAGCAATGATAGTCAGAATCCAAGATAACAATAATAATATGAGTAACTAGCTAATCCGAACACACAATACCCAATTGAGCCTTTCATAAATCCAAACTTCCATAGGATTATAACGTTCAATCAACACTCAGGAAAAGAATAGTTCAAGCTCATACCTATGCAACCCCCTATAAAACTGATAGATATATGATGCACAGAATATACTTCAAGCAGCACTCATACCTATACTTATGCAACCCCCATATAGCTGATAGATATAGGTGCATACTGGTGATAGGCATTCTAAATGCATTAAAAAATACTAGGTGAATCTCTAATATCTTAACCACTATATCATCATCAATATTATAATCAATATCCAAACTCAAATCAGTAGATACACATATACACACACATATATATAACATCAACATTATAATTAATATCCTTAACATCATCAATATCATCAACATCACCAAACATCGAGCTTGACCTAGAACTCATATTATCAATACCATCATCAATCATCAGGCTTGACCTGAAACTCATATTATCAATACTAGAGATATATGTATACATATATAAGTTCACGTCAAGATCCATGAATAAAAGAGTGTAAATTCATAAATTCATTGCATAGGGTAAATTTTGAGACTAAATAATTATAGGAGTATAGAAGGGGCTAAAATCTCTCTCCATCGGAGTAAATAGTAGTAGTAAGACTGTGGTCTGAAATCTACTCTCCCAAATCTTTAAAATATTATTTTCAATATTAATGCACATGTCATCCATTAAGATGGTATGATTCCCGTTATGAAGTAATCTATTTTTAAAGTGAAAAGTGGGCTTTAATCCATTTTCAGAAAAACAGTAGTAAAATCATATTTTAGTTGGAATCATATCATTTACAGTATTTAGTGATCATGAAAGTATCAAATTTATGCATATCATCACCAGTATTCAAACAATTAAGTCGTAAGTATTAGTATGTCAATAAACTATGACAATTTTCATTACAAGGATGGAATAATTCCAGAACCAAACCATTCAATATCATGAACATGACCTTGGGCCCAATAATATGTCCAAAATAACTATCCAATCATAATCATGGCGTGAGGCCCAAATGTAAATCCGACATAATCATACATTATATCAAGACTCACATCTATGAGCTATAACATTTAAGCATATCTGAAATGTAAATCAATATTAATGTTTGTAAGCCACCTTATATTTATAAGGCATCTCATATTCTTAAGGCATAACATATCTATAGGCCACATCATATCTATGAGGCATATCATATCTATAGGAAAAATCATATATATAAGGCATATCATTTAGCATGACGACAGGCCATATCTCAAATAAAATTTGAAAGCCATATCATGGCTACGAGCCATTAATCATAATACAGGAAAACCATCACCATTCAAAAAGTCATAAAGTAACCTTATACTAAAGGTTCCATAGTCTCAACAATGTCTAACATGCAAAAATATATCCACAAGGCTGTCACGCCTCAAACCCTATTGGGGCGGATAGGCACTCGTAGCCGTAAAGGCCCGAGAGAACCAATTCAAAAAACTTGTACTTCCCATGCATATAACAATAACTACTAAAGGTTCTAAAAAACATAATATTATACGATACTTGGCCGTTGGGGCCACCACATCTAATGACAAAACACTACCATAGCTTTACATTAGTATACAAAGCCTCTAAAAGATACATAGACTTAGTTAGGGTCAGGACAAACCCCCGCCCTACTCTTGACTTACCGTACAATACCAAAATATATGGAATAGACTCGAAAAGCACCGAATCAACCTGGAGCTCACCAATAGTCCCTGAAAAGCCTGCATTCCTACTAGTGAGTTGTATGAGCTAAAGTGCCTATGCCTGCAGCATGAAATGTAAGTCCCCCGTGAGGGACGTCAGTACAAAAATATGTACTGAATATGTAAGGTATAATATAACAATACACTTGATACAAAAGCTCAATAGTAATCTGATACAAGTGTATAAGTAGAACTAGTAAACCACCTTTATAAATACTTGTGGGACAATGTACATTGCATTTTTTTCTTCATTTTACCTTCTTACTTCATAATCTTTGTAAACCATAAAATGCAAATGACCTACTAATTAGTGGTAAATAGATAAATTAGGATTGGCCTATTCTAGGCTTACGCCCCTGAGCTGCCACCTATATATAAAGATTGAGATCGGCCTATGTTAGGCTTATGCCCCTGAGCTACCACCCACAAATAAAGGTATCGAGATTGGCCATGCTAGGAAAATGCCCCTGAGCTACCACTCATTATTTTACAGATTGCATTACATAGTTTATTTAGCCTTTGAAATTATTACTATGGTGGTCATAACATTATGGTACCTTAAACCAGTAATACGCTAATAAGAGACATGTAAATAGACACTTAATGAAACAACAATGAGGTAGGGAGCTGTTGGTGCACAAATAAAGTATTTAGGAGCTAAAATAACACATGGGTTTTATTTGAACAAACAGAGAACTCCTAAAATTTTTTAGTGAAGATAGACGTGCAGATTAAATAATAAGCACGTATTGAGGTGTTCTAATGCGTTAGAGAGTGGGAAAAGGTCAATGGATACATGGAGTATAATGTGCTGCCATTATGTATCACTTTGTTATAGGATAACCTCAGAAACTTACTTGGTGGAACAAATGTTTGATTTCATGCCAAAGAGTACAAAATGGAGTATGCCTTACATACCTAGTTATTTGACTCTGAAACTAACCCGACTTGACTTCCCGCCTTTTAGATTACTTATCTACAATAGAATATATGGTAAACTAATATCAGCAACCAACCAACACATTTAGGCTACTTAACTTCATCAAAACATTAATCAGGCAGTAAACACGGGCAATAATTAGTTTGGTGGTGTACCACCACACCTTTCTTCTATATTTCATTACAAACTAATTACACCCTTCTCCAATATCAACATGGCAGCCCATAACATAAACATACAAAACAGTCCATAAAATAGTCCCAAATTACTCTTATTGTAGCAACCCATTATTAAACTCATCATCTCTTGAGTTCTCAATAACAACACATCCATAACTCTCTTTCAAATTCATATACAAGGAAAACGAAAATGGAGTAGTCACCTTACCTCAATTCTGCAACTTATTCCTTTAATTGAACTCTTCAAGAACTTGAACTTTCCTTCACACTTTAAACCAAATAAGAAAAGAGAAGTTCTTTAATATCAAAGAAAAGTGAGCAGATTGCTTGTTCTATATTCTGCCATATATTTATAATTAAGCACTTCTAACATATTCTCCTAATCTTTTATGAGATAATTAAACAAAAACTAAAGTGTTTTCACTTACTTTTTGCTACAAAATTTAGGGTTTCTCCAAGAACCCTAGAAATGAAAATAGGGCTGCTCCTAGCTTCTTAAAATAAAGTAGAGAGAGTTTGTGAAATGTAACCCTTCTTTATGACTTAATAATGAGGGAAATGGCCAGCAACTTCTTCTTATAAAGCCTCTATTTTTTTGGCCATCCACTTAGCTGATTTTGGACTACAAATTTAATCAAATTGGCTCAAGTAGGTGATGCACCTACTTAAGGAGTTCGAGCAGCTCAAAATGTCAAAGTAGGTGATAGATGTACTTGCTTAATTTCTTAGTTGGGCTCAATTATATTTAGGCCTTGGCAGATTTGAGCATTGGGCCTTTTTACCATTTTTCTTTTTCTTTTACTTGATTTTGGCTGAAATAAGTATTCTAATAAAGGTCCAAATCTGATTCATGGAGTTAGTCCATTAACTTGGATCATATAGCTCAAGTAGGTGAATCACCTACTAGCTTAAATAAGTCAAGCCAGTACCTCAATATTTCCTTCCATTTCCAGCTCCTAATCACCTTAATCTAACTTACAACCTATACATACTTGGTCACTTTAAACTTTAGATTCAAATACAAGCTTAGGATCCCAAGTTTAAACGGTTGTATTGACGTTAACTTGGTTGCATCACATTAAACTATACGGGCAGCCTCTATAATTCCATCTACACCATTAATACTTGCATGACAAATCTCATCCTTTATATATATCAAAAGGCTATACCAAGTTCTATATAATTAGAACAAGTACAAGCAAAATACGGGATGTTACAAAGGCTAACACAAGTCTTGGCCTAAGGTGGGCCGGAGGAACCTACTTCTAATCCTTGAAATCCATACGTAGGCAATTTTATACCCCAGACTAGGCTAAGGTATTTAAATTAACTTCTAGAGGGTACATAAGTCATAATTAGCCCTAAGATAGAAATTTCACATAGGATATGAGCAATTAAATCAACTCCATCTAAATTATGATTTCAAGATAGCTAAATAGTTCAAATAAGGCTAATCATACTAATCACACTCCCAACACCTAAACCACATCTCAAATCTAGCATAATACCATAATCATACCACAAATCCCATATCTAGTTAAGAAGAAGGCAATGGGTTTATAGAAGTATAATAAGCATTTTACCTTACGAGTCAAATCACTCTTTGTAATCCCAAAACTTTAATAATCAAGACTAAGTCACAGTGCTCTACCCATAATCAATCTTAATATTCTCCTTTACATGCAATATATAAAGCACATAATCTTGTTAAGTAGACTATACAGAAGCCTTCAATTCCTAACCACCAATCCTTGAATCATCCATTAAATGTTCGTCTATACTCTATGATCCCAAAATGTTGGTACGCAATCAACATCATAATCTATTTATCATTAGGAGTCAAATAAGAACCATATTTCCATATAATGGATCTGGTCAAGTTTTAGGTCAAGAACAAGCCCGTAGGGCCATTAAAACAATCCAAAATTGAATTCGTCACGAGGTCCCTTAAAGGATATGGAATGTGTGCTAAAAATTTGAGCACAAATAGGACACAAATCGGGTCTCAAAATATCTCTCAAACTTTAAAAATTCAAACCCCTAATTTCTAAGAATTTACCATGAATTTGGGTGGAAATCAAAGGGAAAATTAATCAAAAAAGATCTAAAAGGGTTTGTGTTACTTACCTTAGCCTGTTTAGATGATTTTGCATAATCTTCCCAATGCCGAAAATGAAAAGCCTCGAGACCTTAATCAAGGGTCCCCCTAGCCTAAAATCATCGTCTCAAAGTTGATGGCACTGTTGGAATTTCCATTTGATATCATCTACGAGGAGTTATGGTCTAAGACCAAATCCTAAACAACTTAAGCTCCAAAATAGGAAAATAAGCCTAAAATCCAAATGAATTCTCCTATAACCGAATTAACAGTTTCGATAAGTAATAAATGATCTGTAGCTATTGTGGGAAGGCTCAAAATATTGGAAATGCATGCAAAGAAATGACCTAGAGGGTCATTGATAATGCTTAAACTACACCTCTCTTACGAGAGAGTAAGTGCTCGTTGTCAAATATATTACCCAACTAGGTTGAGGTCAAATCCCACGGGGAATATGGTGTTAATTTGAGTTGTTCGTGAGTCAATCAATTGATAATTAGCAGTTTCCTATAAATGGAGGTTTTTGGAAGGGTAATAAGTAATTATTTCTCAATTCAGTGTCGGTGTTTGTAATCAATATTATATGGAAAACCAGAGTTGTGTTCACTATGAGTGTTGGTATTTTACAGAAACTAGTAACGGTTCAAGATTCTTATGGTAGGTAGGAACGACAGATTATCCTTGTCGAAGTAATGTCTAAATGTTTCTCAACCTATTTAGACATGTAATTACCTAATTCTTTCGAACTTAGGGAATTTATATTTCATAACAGGATGTTGTCTCAAGTTAATTAGCCTTGTTACGGTGTTAATTATTAAATGAAATTTTGATGTTTCCAAGTCCCAGTTGATAATTCACTTCCTACTAAGGTTGATTTCTTATTTCAAGCAAATCTCTAGTAGGCATGACCTATCGTTTGCAACCAATAGACAATACGTAAAACAGAGGAATTACCAAGGAGTTCCTACTACCTTTAGAATCTTAAAGAACTAGTTTACCAAACCAAACCCATAGATCCCACAACTCGGGTTAAAGAAATTAGCTACTCATAATGTAAAAAGAAACAAGACAATTTGTATTCATAATTCGATAAATGATAACTTACAGAATAATGATAACAATATCTCAAAAGTTAATTGTAATATTCCAGAGAAAACTAGAGAGAAAACAGTGTAAGTTCGTGTTCAATTAATGAATGTCGTGCAGTTCAAGATAAATGTCGTGCAGTCGAAGATGAATGTCCCCTTCCAATAAAACCTAATAACTTTCCCTTAAATACCAAGAGCTAAATTAGGAATCAAATCACAGAATACAACTTTTTCTCGCACAGCTAATGACGAAGTGTGATTCCTTATCAGGAGTCTAACGACTTATTAGACATTATCGTCAGCTCCTTCTCCAAGTTTGATGATTTCTGCCTTAGGCTAACGGCAACTCCTGATGGCTTATCATAATTCTGATAACTTATTAGAAATGTCATTATCTCCTCTTCCACTTTTATGATCTCTACCTTAGGCTGACGACATTCTTGACGGCTTATCAGATACCTAACGGCTTATCAGGGGATGTCGTCACACTTCTGCTCCAACTTCCTCACACTGTCTGCAGCTGACGATGACTCTAATAACTTATCACAAATTTGATGAATTATCGGACAAGTCGTCAACTACACTTTCATGGCCACTTGTTCCAAATTCTCCTCTTTTGCTCTTATTGTCTTTGGTTTTCTTGCATCTTGACTTTCCTGCATTATCAAAGAGAAAACAATCAAAAACAAAAAAAGTTGCTTAAGACTTTACAATTATTTCTAGTAAAAAGCCTCAAATATGTTAGCATTAGCTCACACATCAGTCATCACAATATCTACTACTAAAAGGAAATTCATCCACGAAATTCAATGGATGGAAAGATCTCAAAAGCTCAAAAGGACTAGGTATTAGGCCCGCATGCTCCGAGCATGACTTTCCAGATACTTCTAAGTAAAGGCAATGCTTCCAAGGGATTTTTCCACATGTATCCCTTTTTCAACCATCTACCGCGCTTTACTCTTAAACAACCAAAACTCAACCTCAACCACCAATTGACCCCCAACCGAACTGAGGAAGGATAATAAACCTAATTTTGAACTGTAGCACACTAATACCATACCGATACCAATAAAATCTAACAAAGGATCATCCAAGCCAAAGGCAAACCAAGGAATGAGTCATACAACCAACTCCAAATGCATATATAACCTTTTCTTGCCTTTCCAAACCTGCTAACACTTCAAACCAACAAAAAAGTCACCGAATTCCTGTCCGCACAATCTCATCACTAAAAAATTGAGAAACTAAAGTTGATCTACTGAGAATCCATATGGAAAACATGAGAATAAGCCCATAAGCCGCTACCTGGGCACACAAATGGAGATAATCAAGGAAATACAATCTATGCCAATACTATAACTAGTATAGATGATAATCGAAATTGAAAACCAGAAGTCCAAAGAATATCTAATCATCACTGAATAATCCGCTCCAGGATGTCCTATCAACTAAGAATAAAACCAAGTGGAATCTAACTCAATTATACAACTCCCACTAAGTAGATCATCCAAAATCTCAATAAAAACTTAAAAGTCAAATTCAGAGTTGAAGAAACTAATACCGTGTCCACAGAGTATCACCTAAACACCAATCAACCATAAACTATCCGAACTCAAAAAGACCGAATAGGTAACCACGGAGTAAGCTTAGCCAGCCTATATAAGAAATTCTAATTAAGATGATTCTACAACGAAAGCTACACTCAAACTTTACAACTTTAAGCTAAAATCTCAACACCAAGGTGTAATACCCCAAATATTTCTACCTGAGTCCAACCCTTAGTACGTGTTTGTAACACTTAGAAGCTGTAAAATAGCTTGTTTAGGGTAAGTTTCAGGATTTTTGAATAGGGATTGAACCGCATTTGAATTGGCAAAATAGTAGCTCACTGCGATTAGGCTGCATTACAGTGAGTATCATGATGAGCATATTATCGTATCATGTTGAAGGCTATTTCAGCATTTATCAATTTCCAGAGGGTCACCACGGTTGCACCACATCGCGGTGAACTCCAAAATAGCAATTTTCATGATCCATAGAGTAACTGTGATTCCACCACATCGAGGTGGGTATCATGATGACCCACTCACCACGTCCTAGTAAGGCCTTAATCGATATTTCAGTCATGAGATTTAAATCCCAAGGTAAATCTTGTTTTTCATTAAGCCCCTAAATCATGTAAACTGAAGATTAATCTTGAAATTAAGAAAAATATGCTCATTGTTCATCAAATTTCTCTCCATTAAAACCCTAGATCTCAAATACAAGATCAAATCTCAAGAAATCTTACCATCTATCCTCTCAATTACATTAACCCAGGTATGTTAGATTTTCATCCATAGGTTTCTTCTACCAATGGAGTCCAAGTATCTAATTTAAATTGAAAAAAATATGATCCTTTCAAGTTATTTTGATTTTAGATTATAATTTCACCCATGAATCTCCATGAACTATGATTTTACACCATGTATAAATGAAATTATTGTTGTTATTCAATTCTCCACATTTTAATGTTGTCATTCATTGGATTAAATCATGATTTAGTGTTATTCATGTTGAATTCATACAATTACTACAAGTCCCATAACATTCCCATGATTTGAATAAACTATGAACTGCTAGTGTTTGATAAAATGCCTGTAAGAGTGAAGATTTCATAGAGGCTTGCATGTTATGTCCTTTAAGCTTAAGAATCATGTTAACTATTTTTGCTTTTTGAGTCCTGGGGTATTGAATACCTAAAAACCACAACGGTTTACTTAGTCTCGTCTAAGTATATTTAGGATAACTTCACAATATATTATGAGAATTACTAGATCAGTCAGTTAAACTCAGAATAGTTTAGTATCCAGTGTCATTCAGTTGGGAGTAGGACTTAGCACCGAATGAGTGCAGGGATGATGGCTTCCCCGTCAGATAGGTACAGTCGTTAGTAGCAATCCCTATACTCCAAAACTACGTAGCCAGGATAGGATATGAGAAGTCACCTATCAGTTAAGGCTTAACTATCTCTCAGGGGTCACCCGTCAGATTAGGCTTGACACCCTTAGTCCTTCGGGGCCATATAGTATACCAGTTTAGTGGATCCACACAACCAATGTTAGTACCCGTGGCATGGTACTAATACTCTTCCAACTGGGGTTATAGGTTAGACCCTGATTAGCTCAGATTAGGGCATGTTTGTTAGATGATACCTCCCATAGTCTTATCTATAGTTTTAGTCCAGTAATCAGTTCAAACACTCAGTCTCAGTATAGTTTGACCAAAGCTTACAGATATTAGTTAATTCAGTTATTTTAGTATTTCAATCTATAGATTTTATTTAGTTTATGTTACATGCTTGATCATACATCCTCATTATTTACAGATTTTACATAGTCTTAGTAACTCTATATTTCATGCATTCTATTCAATACCTTATGATATACAAACATATCCAGACAATTATTTATCCATGTTCATGAAACCATGCATATTAGCCTACCTCATTTAGCATACTAGTGCATTCAAAGTACTGATCATATACCTTTTTTTTTGTGCTATGATGTATCATATCATAGGTTTGGTTGCCCAGTTCCCAGATCGTGCTTAGACTTCTCAGGCTCACAGTAGTAGAAGTGGTGAGTCCTCATATTTTGAGGACATTATTTTTTTCATGCTATTAGTTTAGTAGTTAGTTGGAGTTAGTTGGGGCCTATCCCATCAACTTGTATTCAGTTAAGTTTAGAGGCTTTTGGACATGCAGTTAGGTTATTCAGTTTATTAGTATTTTATCAGATTCAAATAGTTTTTTTCTTCAGATTCATGTTTCAGTACTGATTTAGTTGATAAAACCTTATAGGTAATCAACTGTTCTTCCATATTTAATATGTTATTATTCTATACTCATAATAGATACCAGCTCATGGGTTAGCTCGCGGTCCCTCGGGACTGTAAGTACCATGTGATGCCCAGGGTATACTTTTGAGGCATCACAAAGGCTGGATCACTCGATCTCAACTGTGTAAACTAAACCTGAAATGGGTAAGCATTCATATTTCAAATAAATCATAACTCTCCAATCATAATTCTAAGACGTCAAATCCAAAATTGAGCCAACAAGCCTGAACTAAGGCTAAATACTATATATCTTACCATCTGAATCAGACATATCCTTAATGAGTCATTCTGGAATAGAAATTGAAATATAGCTAAAGAACAAAATCACCACAGAGGATAAGTCACTGGCTGAATCACTAGGAATTAACTCCATATCTCTTGGAGGGCATAAACCACCAAAACATACTCGAGCACTCACCAAGGCTGAAAATCGCATTAGCAATAGCAAAAGATCTAGGAACTTGAAAAAATACAACCTTAGATGAAAACTAATCAATGCAATACTCCATATCAACCAACAATACTCATAGGTACATAACACTAACGAGAAGCCCTCCACAAAGTCTTATCAGGACGAGCAAATTCAAAAATGAGGTTTCTTGAATCCACCCAAGTAGGTCCACCATAACTCACTAAACCCATGAATGACCTTGCCGAGGAAAAAACGTACCAAGCTCGACACTAATTTTAAGGTCAATACCACTATCATAATAGGAATCGAGAAACTCAAGATAAAGAATTTCCAATTTGCCAACTTAAGAAGCGGCCACAGAAAATATCACCTGTCTCAAATTCTCAAACTTCACTTAGACAAGAACTAAAACACAATGTGAACATAGTATCCAACTCTACACTAATGACAAAAGCAAACCACCACTAGGAGACAAACTCAACAAAATAGAAAGACGAATCCAAATTTCCTGTCACTAATAGCAAAACCAATATTGGGTGATGAAATAGATCAATCAAAACAATAGACCCCAAACTAGTCAACATAAAAAACAAGCCACATAAAGAGGGATAAACAAAACAAAAACCTTTGCATCTAGAAGGCAAGTCCAAGAATCCCAAACTTGAGAATAGGTGATATAGCTAAATTTACAACTTTAGAACCATAACAGAACCATGGAAGGTCAACCTAATTTTGATACCAAAATTCATTAAACAGCTAGACTAGAACAACTAATAAAAGAGGAAAACAATTAACCTCACCTCATGATAAGAGAAAAATAATCCAACCCAGCTAGCTTACCCAAGTCAACCAATAAGAACCGCAAAGAAGGGAAAGATTCTAACTAGATGCTAACAGTCTAGCCATCTACCTAGCGAGGATTAATTACATCAAATAATAACAATAATAATAATAATATAACCATCAGTATAATTAATAAGGGGTAACAAAATAAAAATCAATAGAAAGTACCACTTAAGGGCAATAATAAGGCTAACATGCCAAGGTAAATGGTACTCGAACCCAAATTCTACACCCCCAAGGAAATATCAACACGGATCTACTCCACCCACTACTAAAATAACTAATACACAGGGTAGTCATATAATTGTGAATTCAATAACAAGGCACACATCAACCAATATAAGTCTATCAAGGCATATAATCATCGATTGGTATGAGAACCCCAATACACATAAATAAAGGATATGGGAAGGAAATAAAAGCACACCAATCACGGTAAAATCTAAAGTCACATGTTTGACGTGCCAAAGGGAGACAAATCTAAATGGGTCCAAACTCTGACTGACCGACTAAATTATCAACTAAGGTACTAAGTGCACTATCTCTAACATAGGGTGCCACAAAACTATGAGACTGATTTGAATGAGCTGAACAACTAATAATGCCATTTCATAGACACTCTCTAGACCAATGTACAATCTCTCCACAACTAAACAAGATCTTGGAATACTTTAAGGTTCTACACACTCTGATCTAAAATGATTATCATGACTAACTTGAGAGTTGCCCATAATCTGAAACACTTTCTGCATAGAATCGATAGGATGTAAAAGATCCTAAGACCCATCAAGTGGATCCTCACTCTCAAATAAAATACCAATAAAACTGTACTGATGACATGACCTCTTACCGCCACCTCTATAAGTCTCAATGCATGCTCTCTCTATGGCTCTCATGAATCAGCAACCTAAAAAAAGAAAGACCTAGTTGCTATTAAGTGCTCCGATGCCAAATTAAGTGGCAATGCTAATCCTCTAATAAATCCATGCACTATGTTCTTCTCTGAAAGATATAGCATAGAAATATGTCTATCCCACTCAAGAAACCCAATCTCATATTCCAAGACTGTCAAAAAACCCTACTGAACACTAATAAATCCAACTCTAGCCAGAGAACTAATTGATGAACCAAATATTATCCATGGCTATGAGGGATCTTTAATATGACTCAAGATCCCCAATGCTAAATCTTGAAAGTTTAATTGATTGTAAAACACACCGGATCCTGGGTTTTCCCCAAATTCTCTAGCTGACATTGAAGATCTTTCACATCTATCCTCGACTCCTTGGTCTGACATTGTGCCAAAGCTCTAAAAACATGTGTTAAAGTCTCATCTGCATCTATTGACAACTTTGCATCATGCTTCTGGGATAGAGTAGAGTCAAAGAATATTCTTAAGGCTCATAGAAATACAAACAAATGTAAAAGAGTCAAGAAACAAATTTTCTAAGAATGCCCTATATCTTCCCAAAGATAGGTTACAGACGTCTCTGCACCGATCTACAGGACTCTACTAGACATTTATCTCTTGTACCAATACACCGGTGAACCAATGATTTCATACCAATATATCATGCCTTAATTTCTCATGTCATGATGGCACCTACTATAACTCGCTAGTAGGCAAGACAACCGCATAGTTTGAAACTACTAGTAACAAACTACCAAGACAATGAAGGAAGGAATGTGGAATAGTTGTAATAAAAGACTAACATACATAAGATAATCTCAAAACCAAGTGGAATCAGTAAAAGAGCTTCTACCATTAATGAGTATACAAATAAGTTACTAAATAAATATATACAGATACAACCATCTCTAAATACAACACAAAGACTAGTCTAGAACATAAGAGAGAGAAAAGTAATACTTTAAATGCCAGGAGCTCGCCTTGTATTGCTGAACCATAGCTACTCTACACGATGCACACAATAACAATAATGACCCATACTATGATCAATGGGTTTCAAAAGTGTAGTATGAGTACCAAACACATGGTACTCAGAAGTAAACTACCGATTGAGCTTCGGTGATAAAGTGATTATATATAACATAAAATAGAAAGGTAAACTACACCCAAATATCCAACAATTTGCATAATAAAGCTAATGAGATAAAAGAAAATAAGCTATCAAATTCAAGTCCAAGAAACTAACATAATAAGTCTAAAAAGGTATTAAGAATGAACTATCCCATTTTATCCATACTCAGGAACCTCAACATTATTCTATATATCGCTGAACAATAAAAGAGTAAAGGGAAAAAGAAGGGTGTATAATAGTATATAAGTCCAAGGAATGAATATACAATCTAAATAATTAAAGGAAGAAAGGGATATATGGTAATACCATAGCTACTTATATATAGATGTACCTATATAACAAAATAATGGAAACTCATGGTACAACCTAAGTTATCATACTAGAATCTTCAGGCCTTATAATTATAGTGGAAGCTAGTACTGATATCATCAGAGTCTCTAATCCATATGTCTAGACATGAGCTAACTATCAAAATAAACAGATAGTAATAAAGGAATCAAAATATCAGGGTCTAAAACCATAATAACTAACCAATGGATAATACTAAATATAAATATAACCACAAAGTAAAGGATCCTGAATCGTAACTCAAATTGCAATACCAACCCAATAATGAACCTATTACAGACTAACCATAATAGCAATAATAGTCACAATCCAAGGTAACAATAATAACACGAGTAATTAGCATATCCAAACACACAATACCTAACCTAAACTTTAATAAATACCAACCGCCATAGGTTGAGAAGGTCCAATCAACACTCAGGCAAATAATAGTCTAAGCCCGTACCTGTGCAACCCCTCATAAAGCTGATAGATACATGCTCCATAAAATATACTACAAGCAGCACTCATACATTTACCTATGAAGTCCCTATATGGATAATAGATATTGGCATATACAAGTGATAGGGAATACCTATGCATAAATGAATATGAGGTGAATCCATGAAATCTTAACCACTATATGATCATCAATATTATAATCAATATCCAAACTCAAATCGGTAGATGTATATATATAACATCAACATTATAATCAATATCCTAAACATCATCACTATCATAAACATCATTAATTGTTGGGCTTGATCTAAAACTCATATCATCAATACCATCATCAATGATTAGGCTTGACCTAGTAAACGTATCATGTAATACCACAGGTTTTTCAATCTTGAAATTTCCATGTGTGTTGAGCCCATTGTCCAGGCTACGACTAAGACCTTATGAACCATAGTCTCTATACGAGTCGTGCAGTGTCTGTCATAGTCAAACCAATAGGGATTACTCTTATTTTTGTCTTAAATATGACTAGGACCCTATGAGCCATAAGGTCTACTCATTAGTCATTGGGTGGGAATCGTGACTAAACCAGGAAGGTGGCCCTAATTCATAGCCTAGACTATGATTCATGGTGATGACTTATGTCCAGTTACCATAAGTTGTTACGAGACCCATAGCGATAGGGAATTATTTTCTTGCTTATTTTTATTAAGGGTAATTTAGTCTTTTCCTTCCTTTACACTATTCCCATGACTAAAAACATTCCCATAGACATATTTCCACCCATTACACATAACATAAACAATTTTTTCTCTCTCAAATTCCTAAATTAAGAACAAATTTGGGTTTTCTAAGGGTTGGTCATCTAGGGCTCAAAGTGTAGTTTCCTCTCCAAATTCATGGTTTTTCAGTCATGTATCTCATCCCCTAAACTTGTATTTTGTTTTGGTATGCAATGGTTTGTTATTCTTTTAGTTTTAATGTTTGGTTTTGGAATTTAGATTAAGGATTTTGAATGATTATTGTTTGAAAGGTATTTCTATGGTTTACATGCATTTGTTTATGCTTTTATTGATAGATTTTGGAACTCATTAGGTGAATGGGTATAGATAATAGAATGGGGGACGTGGATTATCCCAAATTTATGAATAATAGAATAGGGGTCATGGATTCCCATGAATTGTATGGATTTTTTGTATTAGAATTGGTAATAACCCCAATCCACCTTTATAAAATTGGCTTTGAAACATCACTATATTTATAAATTAACCATTTTAAATCTACTGCATAGCATAAAAGGTTAATGGAATACAAATGGTTTTGAAAGGCCTTAGTGGCTATGAATTAGTTTTAAAATTAGATCTTGGGGGTCGTGGATTCCCCCAAGTTGGTGGATAATTAGAATCGCATGTTTTTATAAGCTTGCAAGCATAATGGTATACAATACCAATGATGAATGCCTTAATAAATGGTTCTTATTTAAATGGATGAGTTTTTGGTCAAGTGTTTTAATTGGTCTTAAAGGGGGTTGTGTAGCTCTCTATAGAAGGTAGAGGTCTTAGGGGGACCGATACTAGAAACCACATTTACTGGTGTAGGGGGACTTCATGACTGTGTACATAGTTCACACTTGATACATATATACCCTGGGTTGGAGTGGGGCCATGGATTCCTTGGCTTTTCCATCGACATCTATTGTTCATGCAGATAACATGCACTATGGTCCTTTTGGTGGGAAGAGCCAGACCCATATAGACCATGTATATTTTTAGGACGATTAAAGCTACACAATCTAAGTGAATGATTTTAAACCTCATGCTAATCCTTTTTATCCTATCCTAGCATCGTATATATATGTATGAGCATCATATATATATTTATGTATGCATGTATATGAACATATACTTCTTTTACCCCCATGTAACATTATACTTCTTTTACCCCCATGTAACATTAGGTGATCTAATTCATCGGTTAGTTTATGGTGAAGTGGTGATTTTTTATCTTTTGGAAAGCTTGGTCATTCCATCGATTTCCTTCTATCTTTTAGAATTGAATAATTGACATTAAAATTATCATTGTTATTGCCACTGTCATAGTCAGGGGCATTCCCAACTTAGATTGATATTTAAATTCGTTTAAAGGCTTTTGTTGACTTGGGTGAGTTGAATGACATTGTTGACTCTTAGAGCTTATTCTTGAGTTACATTAATGGTTTTGTGTTTATTCTTTGGTTGTCTTCCACTTGTTATTATTTGGATTATGTTTGGTTTGGATAGGCTATGGTGATGGTTTTTGGTCCAAGATGGGCTTGAGATACCATCATAGCTAGGCATGGGGATCGGGTCATTACAAATTTAGTATCGAAGTCTAGATTCAGGGTCATTGAGAGTTCAAAAATCCTTATTGAGTAGAGTCCCTTTTATGGGTGTCTAGCATAACACACTTATGAAGGAGATGCTACAATGTATTTAGAAATATTTCTCTTTGTTGAGGTCTATTTACGACTATAGAGTCAAGGGTCATGGAATTTTTCTAACTCCTGGTTTGCTCGCATTTCAAATCATGCCTCCTTGAATATCAGATACTTATAGAAACAATTTTGAAACCTTCACCCCACTTGAAAGGAATGTGGAGGGGACTCACCCTGTACAGACTCGATCTAGGGTCGCTACTTCTGGTTGTGCTGCTTCACCTAGCATTTCACCGGTCCTCATTAGTCCCTCTCTAATTGGTGACACTCATGATCAGTCACCTCAATGAGATATCTCTAATGTAGAGTTTCATCATTCTATTTATTCATTGATTCAGTTGGTGACCTCCCAGTCTGGCCAGTCAGGTCAAGGTGGTTTTTCTGCTCCTTCTTTGGAGGTTACTCCAATTGGTTAGTTCATAAGATTGAATCCCCCAACCTTTACTAGTTCTAAGGTTAAGGAGGATACTCAAGGTTTTGTGGATGAGATGGAGAAAATATTTAGGGTAATACATGCTATTGATTCTGAAGGTGTAGAGTTTACTGCATACCAGTTGAAGTATGTAGCTTATAAGTGGTATGAGTAGTAGGATTAGTTTACAGGTGATGATGCAGAGTCAGCTTTATGGTATGAGTTTTTGGGCTCCTTTCTTGATTATTTCTTTCCTCAGAAGCTAAGGAAAGCTAAGGTAGATAAATTTGTGAATCTGAAGTAGGGAAAGATGAGTATGAAGGAGTATGCCCAAAATTTCCATCAGTTATCTTACTATGATCCAGAGTTAGTGTCTAGAATAAGAGCCTAAGTGAGAAAGTTTGCTTTTGGTTTGTCTCGTGCTTTAGTATTAGAGTGTAAGGCTATATTAAACAATGATATGGATATCTCCAAGCTTGTGGTTTATATGCAGCACGTAGAGGATAAAAAAAAGAAATCAGCGGAGATTGGAGAGATATAGAATAAGAAGTACAGGTATTCTAAATAGAGTGGAGGTCATCAAGCTAGTAGGATAGATGGTAGACAGTGGATCAAGAAGGAGACTTAGGGAAATTCTGGTTCATATTCTTCAGCTAGTGCTCCTTATCCAAATCTATTTGGTGATCATTATGTTTAAACTAGTAGTGTCCCTAAGGCACAGGGTGCACAGTCTCAGGCTAGTAGAGTTCATTCAACCACACTATATCCTCCTTATAGATTTTTTGATAAGCTTCATCAAGGTTATTATGATGAGGGAAGAAATTAGTTCTTTCACTATGGTCATCTTAGTCACATACAGCGGGATTACCCTATGACTAAGGTAGATACTGGGTCTAATAAATTTTTAATTGCCATTTTTTCAGATTATGCACTAAAGGCTGCTACTTCTAGTACCGCTGTTGGTCAAAATAATATTTATGGTTTTGCTACCCATTAGGAATCTGAGGCCTCTACTGATGTTATCACTGATCTGTTACAACTCTTTTATTGTGATATGTATTTTTTGATTGATCTGTGGTCTACCCTCTCTTATATGACCCCTTATATAGCTGTGCACTTTAGCTTTGGTCCTGAAAGTATTTTTGATCTTTTTCTATGTCTATAAAGTGGGTGACTGCATCATGTATAGAAAGATCTATAGATATTGTGTAGTTTTTATCTTTTATATAAAGACATTAACATATTTGGTAGAGCTTGAGATGGTAGAATTTGATGCGATCGTGGGGACGGATTGCTTCATTTACACTATGCTTCTTTGAATGTAGGACCCAAAAAGTTAGTTTCCAGTTCCCTAATGAACTGGTAATCAAATGGGATGGGAGTTCCTTAGTGCCTAAAGGGTGGTTTATTTCTTATCTTGGAGCTCAAATATTGATTTCAAAAGGGCGTCTATATCATTTAGTTTGGATTAAAGATTCTGACTCTAAAAGACCTTCTATACAATTAGTCCCTATGGTTAGTGACTTCTCTGAAGTGTTTCCTAATGATCTTCTTGGAATACCTCCTGATAGGGAAATAGATTTTGAGATTAATCTTCTATCAGATACGAGTCTCATTTCCATTCCTCCTCATACAATGGCTTTAGCTGAATTAAAAGAGCTAAAGAAGTAATTGAAAAAACTTCTTGCTAAAGCATTCATCCTTCCTTGTGTTTATTCATGGGGTGCCTCTGTGCTTATCATGCAAAAAAAAAATGGGTCTCTTTAGATGTGTATAGATTATCAATAGTTGAATAAGGTGATGATGAATAATAAGTACCTTCTTCCTAGGTTTGATAATCTTTTTTACCAACTTAAGGTTGCCAAATATTATTCTAAAATTAATCTCCATTTGGGCTATCATCAGCTGAAAATTAGGGAGGGTAGTGTTCCCAAGATTGCCTTTCGAACTCGATATAGTGATTATGAGTTCCTAGTTATGTCATTTTGTTTTACTAATTCTCCAGGTTCTTTCATGGATCTTATGAATCAGGTGTTTAATCAGTTCTTATACTGGTTTGTTATTATCTTCATTGATAAGAGTGAGAAGGATTATACCAATCACCTTCAAATTATGTTGCAAACTCTTAAGGATCAGAAGTTGTATGCTAAATTCTTACAGTGTGAGTTTTCATTAAATGTTGTGACTTTTCTTAGGCATGTTGTTTCTAGTGAGTGGATCAAGGAGGACTCATAGAAAGTTGAGGCGGTTAAAATGTGGCCTAGACCCATGACTCCAACCAACATTCAGAGCTTCTTGGAATTTGCTGGATATTATAGGATATTTGTGGAGAGTTTCTCTTCTATTGTTGCTCCGTTAACAAACTTGACTCAAAAAAAGGTAAAGTTCTTATGGTCGGATGATTATAAGGGTAGCTTTGAGAAGTTGAAGGATAGGTTGACTTCTGCACTAGTATTGACCCTACCCGAGGGTACTAATGGGCTCATTATTTAGTGTAATGTATTACATGTGGGACTAGGTTGTGTTTTGATGCAACATGGGAAGGATATGGATTAAGGTTCTAGATATCTTTTGGTTTATGAAAGTAAATATTAGACTCACGACTTAGAGTTGACAACTGTGGTTTTTTCTTTTAGTATTTGGCATCATTATCTGTATAGGGTACATGTAGACATTTATTTAGATTATAAAAGTTCGTTGGATTTGTTAACTTAGAAGGAGTTGAACCTCAGGTAGATGCAGTGGATTGAATTATTCAAGGACTATGATATGAGTCTTCACTACTATCTAGGTAAAGCTAATATGGTTGCTTATGCTCTTTGAAGGCTGTCTATGGGGAGCTTATCTCATGTAGAGGAGAAGAATAGAGAATTGGTGAATAATATTTATTAGTTAGATAATTTGGGAGTTCGTCTTTTAGACTCTATGGATGGATGAGTAGTTGTTCATGAGGTGGTTAAGTTATCTCTTAGAGCTGAGGTGAAGGAAAAGCAGGTTTTGGACCCTATTCTAAAGCAAATTAAGAATAATGTGGGTAAATAAAAGGTTATGGCATTTGAGATTGGTGGAGAAAGTATCTTGAGGTACCAAAGTAAGTTGTCCATTCCTGATGTTGATAGTTTGCGAGAAAGTATTTTGGCTAAGGCTCATGAGTCTAGGTATATAGTTCATTCGGGTTTGATCAAGATGTACCATGACACGGACTTCATTATAGATCTTTTGTAGTCTCTCAATTAATATAATTTAATTTGGTTCATTGTGGATAGGATGACTAAGTTTTCTCACTTCTTGCCACCGAAGACTAACTACTCTAGTGAAGACAATGCCAAGTTGTTTATCAAGGAAATTGTCACGTTGCATAGTGAGCTGGTGTCCAGCATTTTAGACCAAGTTATACAGTCTGCTTCTTACTTTTGGCATTCATTTTAGAGAGGTTTGGGGACGAAGGTGAACCTTAACACCGCTTTCTACTCTTAAATGGATGGACAAGTCAAATGAACTATTTAGACCTTAGAGGATATGCTAAGGGCTTGTGTGATTAATTTTAAAGAAAGTTGGATGGATTACTTGCCCCTAATTTATTTTCTGTATAATAACAATTATTACTCTATCATTGGGATGGCTCCATTCGAGGCTCTTTATAGTAGGAGGTATAGGTCTCCTATTGGATGGTTTGAGGTTGGTGAGACTCAATTGTTTGGTCCTGAATTAGTTCACCAAGCCTTGGAGAAAATGAAGGTGATTAGAAAAAGGTTTAAGGCTGTAAAAAGTCACCAAAAGTCCTATGTGGATGTGAGGCGAAGGGAGTTAGAGTTTGCGGTTAAAGATAGGGTGTTCTTAAAAGTTTCTCCTATGGGGAGAGTGATGCGGTTTGGGAAGAAGGGAAAGCTCAATCCTCGTTATGTTGGTCCATATTGAATTTTGAGGAGAGTTGGGAGTGTTTCCTATGAATAGGAGTTGCCTACGAGTTTGGGTTCTATTAATCTGGTTTTCCATGTGTCAATGTTGAAGAAGTGTATGGGGGATCCTTTTTTGATTATCCATGTGGATGATGTTGGTATTTTTGATTCCTTGTCCTATGAGAAGGTAATAATTAAGATTTTGGATAGGCAAGTTCGTAGGTGAAGGACTAAAGATATAGATTCGATGAAAGTCCTTTAGAGGAATCAAAAGGTGGAAGAAGCTACTTGGGAAGCTGAAAAGGACATGAAGTACAAATATCCGTTCTTGTTCCCTGTGTTGGATAAAAATGTTTGAGGTACACGTTCCCTTTTTGCTCTTATCGCTTTTAGGACATTGTTCAAGGCTTTGTGGTTGCATTCTTTCTTGTTATCATGTTAATGGGATCCTTGACTCTTTATACGAGAATGAACGATCTTGGAGAGAAAGGGGGTAATGTAATACCCCAGGTTTTGGACTCTAAAAATTTCCATGTGTGTTGATCCCACTGTCGAGGCTAAGACTAAGACCCTAGGTGTAATACCCCAGGAAATTTTTCATTGAAATTTTGTGCGTAAACGTGTTGGGTTCTATCTTCTAGAATGAATTATAAATTTTCTGTACAGAATATCTTAAACTATGACCCATCATTGCGTAGAGTATCGAATAATCTTTCCGACAATATGTGGATCATCCAAAACAGACACCCGAGCGACAAGTTATGAACATTCCGATCGAACTGTGAATAGTAGTGAACAGTAAAACGTGCAGAAAAAAGTACTGAGGCCTGGCGTATTTTTGCTCCAATTTTAAATAATCATAACTCCTTGTACATAATGATCTGGGTGTTCTACTATATATCAACATAAAGCTCTGCGAGTCCTCTTTCCAATGAAATTGGTTTAATCCAATTTGTCTATCGGAGCAAAAAGTTATGGTTGATGTACTTCAGCCTATCAAAAGTGAGATAACTCCTCGTACACAATGATCTGGGTGAGATACTATATATCAACGGAAAGATATGAGAGTCCTCTTTCTAATGAAATTGGTTTCATCAAATTTGGATAACGAAGTAAAACGTTATGGCTGATCTACTTCAGACTATCAAAACAGTCCATCAAAGAACAGGTTCGAAAATTATTTGATTTTTAGAGGCATTTTGGTCATTCTCCCTCACCCAAAATCCATCCAAACCCTATATTAAAGCCTATTATAAGCATTATATGTTCTATTTCATCAAATTCCCTTAAAAAGAAAACCCTAAGCTCCTACATCCAACTTCAAGAACCTCCAAAGTTCACCATTAATTCTGCAAATTTATTCAAGATTCCAAGTTCCTAGTTCAAGAACTCCAAGAACCATCATTCAAAGGCACAATTAACATCTCAAAAATGAGTATCGATCTAAATTTCATCATTCAAGGTATGTGGGGGTTTTCAACAAGAACTCTCTTTCATTCTTGTTCCCAAAAGTAATTTTCTTTACAAAGGCATGATTTTTATTTGATTTTTTAGGAATTTGAACCATGAACCCATATCTTATGATGATTATTATTAAATCTTAATGTTTATGATTTTGAAAGATGAATTTATATGTGTGGAGATATAAAGCATGAATCTTGAATAATATTTATCATGATTTTGATATTTGGGTCGTGAATCCCCATTGGAAATTGTGTTTTTTTGAGAAAGTGTGTGTTATAAGCACGTTGATGTTGAATATTTGAGATATTTTGAATAATTTGACCTTTTGATCTTAATGGAGTTATTTTGAACTCGAGTGTGAAAGAAATCCATAACGTGGTTGATTTTGATAGATGGGAAGCATGATGGCTCCCGATGTATATTTATATACTACTGAAATTGCTCTATTGTGGATTGTCTTTGAAATGATCTGAGCTAAGTCTGGGAGAAATCTGTAGCACCAAGTGGGAGGTATAAAGTGACCTTACTTTCCTAGAACTACGTGCCCCCATAGGAGTGAGCCTGAGGCTGATTTATATAGTGATCACTAATTTATGTGGATTTGATATCGATAGTCCTACTCCGATGGCAAGGATAAGATGGCTCTCCCCAACATGGGTTGTACGTTTGACTCCATGTAGCTCACATGGTTTATGTAGGTTATAGGATCTCCCAGTGTGTGTGTTTTCTTGTGTCTATGGTGAATGGTGAAGTGATTTGAAAGTGGAATTGTGAAAGTTATTCTTTCAAAAGATTTAAATGATATTTACATTATGAGAATTAATATTCTTGATGAACTGAAAGTGATTGATAAATTATATGATGACTCACATGTGTTATTGTACTTATTTCATCCTCTCATAATTATGATGATTTTCTTCGGGTTATGTGAGTCTTTCATATGTCCTGCATATTTTTTATAAATATTTATGATGATGATGTTTATACAACTGCAGACACCCCCATATACTCGGTTCCATTGCATAGTACTAACCCATATCTTCGGATGTGGGCTGCATTTTCTTGGAATGTAGGTTCAGGTGCTCAGTTCCAAGTTCAACAGTGATTTTTTGGGCATGCTATTCTACATCCTTTGTTGTGGTGAGTCCTCATATTCCAAGGACGTGATGTCTGATGTTGGTTTCACGGAATTGTTTATATTTGATAACTGAGTATGAGTCAGTTGGGGCATGTTTCAATGGCTCACTGGTTTTATTGATTTTCTTAGAGGCTTGTCAGACTAGTATAGATGTTGAGAGTTGACTGATAAATCGTATTTTGTTATCTTTCTGAAATTCTTTTATTCTTGGATGATGATTACTCTGTTGATATTTGAGGGTTATTTATGAAAACCCCATTGATTTGTGTTGAACTGAATGAAAATATCTCAAAGGGTTAGTTTGGGGCTACTCATAGCCTCAAGCACTGTGTGATGCTCTGGGACCCATTTTCTAGGTCGTTACAAACTTGGTATCAGAGCCTAAGGTTTTAAGGTGTCCTAGGGAGTCTGACAAGCTGCGTTAAGTAGTGTCTTGATCATCGGTGTGTAGCGCGCCACATCTATAAGCAAGAGGCTACAAGACATTTTAGGAAAAGGTATGATTCTTTCTTTCAGAAGTCTATCATGCTTAAATTGTCTCTCTCTGCTGTTGATTCATGCTTTCCTCTTTCAGAAATATGCCTCCACGTCGAGCGAGAAGAAATAATGATGGTCAGCAACCTCAACCCGCTGATCCATTGAATGAAAACGTGTCTCATGCTGAATTTTGGGCAGCCTTTCAGGCGTTGGACCAAGCTGTTACTGCAAATGTTCAGGCCAACCCGACCCCGGATCCACAGTAGCAGGGAGGTGATTTAGCTGCTGCCAGGTTCCATGACTTCATGCAAATGAATCCGTCAAAATTCTATGGGTCCAAGTCTTATGAGGATCCACGGTTGTTTTTAGAGGAGGTGCGGAAGATTACTCAGGTGATGCATATATCTGAGGAACATAGTGTGGAGTTGGCTATATATAGGTTGAAAGACCTTGCTTATTACTGGGTTGTTTCTTGGAGGAAAGGTAGAGGTGAGGGAGCTATCCCTAAAACTTGGCAAGAGTTCCAGGATGCATTCCTGGATAAGTTTTTCCCTTTGGAGATGAGAGAGGCGAAGGTAGAAGAGTTTATGAACCTGCGACAGGGCTCTATGACTTTTAGGGAGTACTGTCTAAAGTTCAATCAGTTGGCCCAGTATGCTCCTGACTTAGTAGATGATAATCAAGCTAGTATGAGTAAGTTTGTGACTGGAGTGTCTAGTTATATGGTTAAGGAGTGTAGGTTTGCTATGCTGAATAGTGAGATAAATCTTTCTAGGCTGATGACTCATGCCCAATAGATTGAGGCAAACAAGATTAAGGAGAGAGATAGAATGAGAGGGAATAAGAGAGCTAGGTCTGAACAGCATAGACAGGGTAAGACTAGATCATATGGAGGGAGTCTCCCTTAATATCAGGATCGTTCATCTATGCCAGTACCATTATATGCTAGTGCTCCCATGCCTAGAGGTAGGCAGGAGCAAGGTAGCAGGTCATATGTATCCAGGTCCCAGTACAGTGCTGGCAGTAAGCCAAATTGTCCCCTGTGTCCTAAGTTTAGTAGGGCTCATTCGGGTGAGTGTTGGGGTGAGACGAGAGGTTATTTTCGGTATAGTGAAATGGGTCACAGAGTTAGAGATTGTCCACACGGACAAAGGCATCGTGACTATCGCCCTCAGACCCAGACTTAAACTATTAGTGCTCCAGTTCCAGCGACTCGTCCAGCCCCAACTTAGGGCGCCTCTTCTAGCAATGCTGGCGGGCAGCACCAGAATAGATTCTATGCTTTACCATCCCTCCAGGAATAGGAGGACTCTCCCGATGTTGTTACTGGTATGCTTCATATATTTCAGTTTCATGTGTATGCTTTGTTGGATCCTGGATCCAGTTTCTCATATGTTACACCTTTGATTACTGTGAATTTTGAAATGAGTCCTGAGATTATTACTGAGCCTATCCTAGTTTCTACGCTAGTGGGTGATTCGATTGTTGCCTAGAAAGTGTATAAAAAGTGTCCTGTTACCGTTCTTCATAGAGTCTTGTTGGCTGATCTGATTGAGTTAGACATGGTAGATTTTGATGTGATTCTGGGTATGGAATGGTTGTACTCTTCTTATGCCTCTATTGATTGTTGGACCCGAGTGGTCAAGTTTCAATTTATGAGTGCATCCGTGTTTGAGTGGTCTGGGAATTCAGTGTCACCCAAGAGTCATTTTATCTCTTACCTCAATGCTAGAAAGCTTATTTCCAAGGGGTGTATTTACTATTTGGTTAGAGTCAAAGACACTAAGTCTGAGACTCCAACTCTCCAGTCTGTTAACGTCGTCAATGAGTTTTTTGATGTCTTTCCAGATGATCTCCCAGGGATACCTCCTGATAGAGAGATAGAGTTCGGGATTGATCTTCTTCCTGATACTCAACCCATTTCTATTTCTCCTTACCATATGGCCCCTACAGAACTTAAGGAGTTGAAAGAGCAACTCAAAGATCTACTAGATAAGGGTTTCATAAGGCCCAATGTTTCTTCTTGGGGTGCTCCTTTGTTGGTTGTAAGACAGAAAGATGGCTCTTTGCATATGTGCATTGATTACCGCCAACTGAATAAAGTCACCATAAAAAATAAGTACCCCCTTCCGAGAATAGATGATTTGTTTGACCAATTTCAAGGTGCAAGTTATTTCTCAAAGATAAACCTTCATTCCGGCTATCATCAACTCAAATTTAGGGAGTGTGACATCTCAAAAATTGCTTTCTGAACTCGTTATGGCCATTTTGAGTTTCTTGTTATTTCTTTTGGGTTAACTAATGCCCCAGTAGCTTTCATGAACCTTATTAATTGAGTGTTCAGACCACATCTAGATATGTTTGTCATAGTGTTCATCAATAATATGTTGATGTACTTCCGTAGTGAGGATGAATATTTTAATCATCTCCGAACTGTCTTGCAAACCCTTAGAGATCATAAGTTGTTTGCCAAGTTCAGTAAGTGTGAGTTTTGGCTAAGGTCAATTCTTTTTCTGGGTCATATCATTTCTTCTGAGGGTATTAGAGTTGATCCCCAAAAGACCGACGCTATTAGAAATTGGCCTAGACCTATTTCTCCGACTGATATTTGAAGTTTCTTGGGTTTAGCTGGCTATTACCGCCGTTTTGTTGAGGGTTTCTTCTCTAGAGCATCTCTTATGACTCAACTGACCCAAAAGAAAGTAAAGTTCTTATGGTCCGAATCTTGTGAGAAGAGTTTTCAGTAGTTGAAGACTCGACTTACTTCAGCCCCTGTTTTGACTTTGCCTGATGGTGTTGATGGTTTTGTAGTATACTGTGATGCTTTGAGAGTTGGGTTGGATTATGTATTGATGCAGAAGGGTAACGTGATAGCTTATGCTTCTAGACAGTTGAAACCCTATGAGAAAAATTACCCTACCCATGACCTTAAGTTGGCTGCTGTTGTGTTTGCTTTGAAAATCTGGAGACACTATTTTTGTGGTATCCATGTTTATGTGTTCACTGATCGTAAGAGTCTGTAGTATGTGTTTACCCAGAGAGAATTGAATCTTAGGCAGAGATGATGGTTAGAATTGTTAAAGGACTATAATATGAGTGTGTTGTACCATTCGGGCAAGGCCAATGTTGGGACGGATGCCCTAAGTAGAGTGTCCATGGATAGTGTCTCGCATGTGGTATAAGGTAAGAAAGAGTTGGCTCATGATGTGCATCATTTTGCTAGATTGGGGGTTAGGTTGTTTGACTTTGCTGAAGGTAGTATAGGGGTTTAGAGTAGTTTCGAATCCTCCTTGGTTCGGAAGTTAAGGAAAAGCAATACTTAGATAATAGTTTGGTCAGACTGAATGAGTCAGTCAAGGACCAAAAAGTAGAGGTTTTCTCCTAAGGGGGATATGGTGTGTTGAGATTGCAGGGTAGATTGTGTGTCTCGAATGTTAATGATCTGAGATAGAGGATTATGGCTGAAGCGCATGGGGTGCGATATTCTATTCATCTTGATGCCACCAAGATGTACCGAGACTTTCGGGAAATCTATTAGTGGAGTGGCATGAAGAAAGATATAGCAGCGTTTGTAACTAAGTGTGCAATATGCCAACAGGTTAAGGTTGAACACCCAAGACCTGGTGGTATGATGCAAGAGTTTAGTATTCCCACCTGGAAATGGGAAGAGATAAATATGGACTTTGTATTGGTTTACCTCCTTCCCGATGACATCATGATTCCATTTGGGTTTTGGTTGATAGGTTGACTAAGTCTTCACATTTCTTGCCTGTTCATACTTCATATACTACTGAGGATTATGCAAGATTGTATATCCGAGAGCTAGTCAGACTGCATGGAGTTCCCTTGTCTATCATTTTGGATAGGGGTACTCAGTTTACTTCACAATTTTGGAAAGCTTTTCAGAAAGGTCTTGGTACCCAAGTGCTTTTGAGTTCTGCTTTTCATCCACAGACTAATGGTCAGGCTGAGCGGACCATCCAAACCTTAGAGGATATGTTGAGAGCTTGTGCACTTGACTTTAAGGGAAGTTGGGATGATCACTTATCGTTGATAGAGTTTGCTTACAATATTAATTTCCACTCTTGTATTGGCATGGCTCCATTTGAATCCTTACATGGGTGGAAGTGTAGATCACCCATAGGTTGGTTCGAGGTGGGTGAAAAAGTTAAGTTGATTTGTGAAAGGTTGAAAATTGCGCAGAGTTGTCAAAAGTCATATGCGTGTTAGAAGGAGAGACCTTGAGTTTGACGTTGGTGACCTAGTGTATCTAAAAATTTCACCCATGAGGGGGGTGAAGAGATTCGGAAAAAAGGGGAAGCTTAGTCCCCATTATGTTGGTCCTTACAAAATTATTAGCCGAGATGGTAAGGTAGCTTATGAGGTTGAGTTGCCTTCCGAGTTGTCCTCTGTTCATCCAATATTCCATGTCTCCATGCTTAGAAAGCATATTAGCGATGCCGTGGTAGTGGATTCCCCTGTGAGGGCTGACATTCAAGAAAATCTTTCTTTTGATGAGATTCTTGTTGAGATTCTTGATTTCAGTGTTCGAAGACTAAGGAACAAAGAAGTTCCCTTGGTCAAGGTGTTGTGGCAAAACCAATCTGTTGAGGGTGCAACATGGGTAGCTGAGGCGGATATGCGATCCAAGTATCCGCACCTATTTTCTGCGAACTCCAATCAAGCCGAAGGAACCGTTCTTTCCTAAATCATACACTTTTGATAAAAGTTGCAGCAGTTCAGCTGTTATTTATTATGTGTTCAGCTGTAGTTTCTTGAATTTATGCATTTTATGTTGCATTCGGAGTGAGAAACGATGTGGTGATGAGTCTAACAAATGGTTTCAGCTATATGCTCTATTCCCTATCTAATCTTGGCATGTCTAGCGTCATTCGAGGATGAATGTTTCCAAGAGAGGGATGATGTAATACCCTGGGAAATTTTCGTTGAAATTTTGTGCGTAAACGTGTTGGGTTCTATCTTCTAGAATGAATTATAAATTTTCTATGTGGAATGTCTTAGATTATGACCCACCATTGCGTAGAGTATCGAATAATCTTTCCAATGATATGTGGATCATCCAAAACAGACACCCGAGCGACGAGTTACGAACATTCTGATCGAACCTTGAATAGTAGTGAACAGTAAAACGTACAGGAAAAAGTACAGAGGCCTGGCTCTCCAACTTTAAATGATCATAACTCCTTGTACATAGTGATCTGGGTAATCTACTATATATCAACGGAAATCTCTGTGAGTCCTCATTCCAATGAAATTGGTTTCATCCAATTTGTCTATCGGAGCAAAAAGTTATGGTCGATCTACTTCAGCCTAACAAAAGTAAATTTTTGGGTCAACTTCAAATGATCATAACTCCTCGTACACAATGATCTGGGTGAGATGCTATATATTAACAGAAATATATGAGTCCTCTTTCTAATGACATTGGTTTCATCTAATTTGTATATCAGAGTAAAACGTTATGGTTGATCTACTTCAGACTATCAAAATAGTCCACCAAAGGACAGATTCGAGAATTATTTGATTGTTAGGGGCATTATGGACATTCCCCCTCACCCAAAATCCATCTAAACCCTATATTAAAGCCTAGTAGAAGCATTATATGTTATATTTCATCAAATTTCCTCAAAAAGAAAACCCTAAGCTCTTATATCCAACTTCAAGAACCTCCAAAGTTCACCATTAATTCTGCAAATTTATTCAAGATTCCAAGTTCCTAGTTTAAGAACTCCAAGAACCATCATTCAAAGGCACGATTAACATCTCAAAAATGAGTATCGATATAAAGTTTATCATTCAAGGTATGTGGGGTTTTTCAACAAGAACTCTCTTTCGTTCTTCTGCCCAAAAGTAATTTTCATTACAAAGGCATGATTTTTATTTGATTTTTTAGGAATTTGAAGCATGAACCCATAGCTTATGATGATTATTATGAAATCTTGATGTTTATGATTTTGAAAGATGAATTTACATGTGTGGAGATATAAAGCATGAATCTTGAACGAGATTTATCATGATTTTGATATTTGGGTCGTGAATCCCTATTGGAAATTGTGTTTTTTGAGAAAGTGTATGTTATAAGCACGTTGATTTTGAATATTTGAGATATTTTGAATGATTTGACCTTTTGGTCTTAATGGATTGGTTTTGAACTCGAGTGTGAAAGAAATCCACAACGTGGTTGATTTTGATAGATGGGAAGCATGATGGCTCCCAATGTATATTCATATATTATTGAAATTATTTTGTTGTGTTTTGTCTTTGAAATGATCTGAGCTAAGTCTGAGAGAAATTTGTAGCACTGAGTGGGAGGTATAAAGCGACCTTACTTTCCTAGAACTACGTGCCCCCGTAGGAGTGAGCCTGAGGCTGATTTATATAGTGATCACTAGTTTGTGTGGATTTGATATCGATAGTCCTACTCGGATGGTAAGGATAGGACAGCTCTCCCCAATATGGGTTGTACATTGGACTCTATGTAGCTCACATGGTTTATGTCGGTTATAGGATTTCCCATTGTGTGTGTGTTTCCTTGTGTCTATGGTGAATGGTGAAGTGATTTGAAAGTGGAATTGTGAAAGTTATTCTTTCAAAAGATTTAAATAATATTTACATTATGAGAATTGATATTCTTGATAAACTGAAAGTGATTGACAAATTATATAATGACTCAAATGTGTTATTGTACTTATTTCATCCTCTCATGATTATGATGATTTCATTGGGCTATGTGTGTCTTTCATACATCCTGTATATTTCTTATAAATATTTATGATGATGATGTTTATACAACTGCATACAACCCCATATTCTTGGTTTCTTTCCATGGTACTGACCCACATCTTCGGATGTGGGCTGCATTTTCTCAGAATGTAGGTTCAGGTGCTCAGTTCCAGGTTTAACAGTGATTCTTCGGGTATGGTGTTCTACATCCTCTGTTGTGGTGAGTCCTCATGTTCCGAGGACTTGATGTCTGATGTTGGTTTCACAGACTTGTTTATATTTGATAACTGAGTATGAGTCAGTTGGGGCATGTCTCAATGGCTCGCTGGTTTTATTTATTTTCTTAGAGGCTTGTCAGACTAGTATAGATGTTGGGGGTTGACTAATAAGCCGTATTTTGTTATCTTTCTGAAATTCTTTAATTCTTGGATGATGATCACTCTATTGATATTTGAGGGATATTTATGGAAACCCCGTTGATTTATGTTGAACTGGATGAAAATAGCTCAAAGGGTTAGTTTGGGGCTACTCGTAGCCTCAAGCACTGTGTGATGCTGCGGGACCCATTTTCTGGGGCGTTACACTATGATTCATAGTCACTCTATACGAGTCGTGCAACGCATGTCATAGGAAAACAATTATGGATTACCTATGTTTCTGTCTTAAGTATCACTAAGACCTCACGAGTTGTATGGTCTAGTCACGAGGCATAGGGTAGGACTTCTGACCAAATCAAAGAGGTGGCTCTGAGTCACTGCCCAGACTACGAGTCGTGGTGACGACCTGTGGCTAGGGACCATGAGTCGTTACGAGACCCCTAGCAATTGGGAGTTATTTTCCTGCACATTTTTCATTCTGGGTACTTTGGCATATTCCCTTTCTTTACACTATTCCCATGACTTAAAATATTCCCTTAGCCTAATTTCCACCCATTAAACATAACATAAATACTCTCTCCTCTCTTAAATTCCCAAGTCAAGCCAAATTCTTGGTGTTATTAGGTATATGTATCTTCCCCTATACTTGTATTTTATTTATAAATGCAATTGTTTGTTATTCCATATTTTTAATATTTGGTTTTGGAATTTGGGTTAAGGGGTTTGAATGATTATTGTTTGAACGGTATTCCTATGGTTTACATGCATTTGTTTATGCTTTATTGATGGATTTTGGAACTCATTGGGTGCATGTGTATGGATAATAGAATAGGGATTGTGGATTCCCCCAAATTTATGAATAATGGAATGGGGGTCGTGGATTTCCAGGAATTTTATGAATTTTTGGTATTGGAATTGGTAATAACATCAACCCACATTTATGAAATAGGCTTTGAAACATGACTATATGCATGAATTAACCATTGTTTTAAACTACTTCATGGCATAAAAGGTTAATGAAATATGAATGGTGTTGAAAGGCCATAGTGGCCTTGTTTTTGTTTTAAAATTGGAGCTTGGGGGTTATAGATCCCCAAGTTAGTGGATAATTAGAATGACATGACTCTATAAGCTTGCAAGCATAGTGGTTGAAACACCCCAAGTCTTGGACCCTTGCAAATTTACCTTGGTTTTGAACTTACTAGGCATGGTATGACTCAAGGGTACCAATCATAACCTTGGATACGAGTTAGGAGAAGGCTTGGTTGTTCACTCGTACACTAGGTAGTGTTTTTGTTGTAACTACTGCCCAAGATATGAATCATCATGGTATGAGTCATATAGGAACATACGAGTGGTGCAAGGCAAGTTGTATGGTGCTTGTTGAGTTGTCTTGTGGAATCTACCCAAGGTATGGTTGGTGCGTATGAATCTATGTACCACTCGTAACCTTAGGTATGAGTTAGGGAAGTGTGAGTAGTATAGAAACCAGTAGATAGGGACTTTTCAAGGTCTTGGGTACAAGTTAGGGTACCACTCGTACCCTAGGATATAGATAGTATAGGTGTCATACCCCAGGATGTGGTTTTGTTTAATTTTAAGTCAAGGGTAGTCTAGACATTTCCTACTTCAAAGACCTTATATTCTCACGTTATATAACCCTTTGTGGCCTCTCATAATGCTTATTAAAGGATGGAAACACTTCAAATACTCTCTTAAACTTACTCTTAAAGATTGGAGGCTAGGGTTTCTTCATGTGTTCTTCATAGGGCTCAAGAGTCATGTTTCTCTTTGAAATCTCCTTGTATAAGGCATGTTCTCTTCCCTCAGTGTTAGTTCTAACTAAAGGCATGCGTATTGTGTTTTAAAGATTAATTTATGAATCATGAATGGTGGTTTTCGAAACATATGTTGAGGGTTTTTATGCATATTGTTTGGTATTTGTTTAAACTATGTTTTTACATATTTTTGGTAATGGTTTGCCATGTAGGTATTGGTTGGTTATGGTTTAACAAATGGGCCTTGAATAGCCCTAACTATAGTGGTTTATGCGTTAGTTGTTTTGGTCTTGGTAAAGGTATTTCCTCAACATGTTTGATAAAATGCCTAAAAGAATGTTTTTATTCTATTGTTGAACTTTCATTGGAACCCTAGCATGGTTTGGTTTGGTAATGGAACCCTAATTATATTTGGATAATTTTGCATAGTTTAAATGATATAAATGCTTTACATGTTTGGTATGGTCATAAATGGTTTTAAATGGTATAAATGGTGTACACGGTTTGGAAGGATTAAATGGTAAATCCTTGGTGGATATGTAATTAGTTATGCTTATGGGGTACATGGGAATCCCCCAAGTGGTTTAATATGGTTAATGAAGGGTCCATGGAATCCCTTAAACCTATACATGATTGGATATGGATAGTACTTGCAAGTATAGTCGGTATGACGATACCACTACTAATGGCCTTGGTTAATAAAGGGTTAATTGATTGGTTGGTTGCTTGGTAATGGTTTTAATTGGGAAATAATGGCGGTGTGTGTAGCAAAATCATGGAAGGTAGAGGTCCCAGGGGACCAAAATTAGAAACTCATATTTGTCGATGTGAGGTTTGGTCCTTGTGACCGTGTGCATAATGTCACACTTTATATTTTGGGGATGTACTAGTCACCCAGGTTTTCTTCCCTGGTCGTGCGGATACATGCACTGGGGCCCTTTCAGCAGGGGGAGCTGAACCCATATAGCCCATGGGTAGTTTAGGACGGCAAAACTACACAACCCAGGTAAAGTTTTTAAAGTCATGCTAAACCCGGTTCCTTTTTACGACATGGTTATATATATATATGTCTGGTTGTATGCATTATGGAGGGTTTTATTTGGCTTTGTAAATGGCATTATTTTATCCTTATCCTAAGTACATACTAGTTTTCAACCACTAACCCATCTTCGGGTGGCTGTATACCCGCACTATGTAAGGACCGAGTATTCTACTTCTCCTACTTAGTGATCGAATTTGGGGACAGTCGATGTTGTATTGAAGTGGTGAGCTTCCATAGTTTGGAGGTATCTATTTCATGTCACGAGTTACTTTACATATTTCTTATCTTTCGTAGACTTTGGTTTTTGGCTATGGTTGAGGGCATATCCTGACTAGGTACTCTTTGGTTCATCTAGAGGTTTTGTATGGGCAACTATGGACTTGGGTATGGTATGGAGTGGATATGTTTCATATATATATATATATATATATATATATATATATATATATATACATGCATCAAATTATTATAATTGGTTTTGGTTTATGGGTTTTGGCATTGGTTTGGTTAGTCATTTGGTGGTTGGACTTGGTTGGGTTGGTCTCGGATAAAGACTTATCCCAGAGTCACCACATGATTAGATACGCTATCTGTTTATATGTTTGGACTTCAACTGACTTAAGGTACGCGTTGGGTAGTGGGGTTAGGTAACAGGGGTGGTTCCCGATCCTGTTTGGGCTTGGGATTACCCATTACGACAAGGCCCTGGTTTGGGCCATGTCAGTGGTATGATTATACCAACTGTGAATGCCTTAATAAATGGTTCTTGGTTAAATGGGTAGTTTTATGTGCAAGTATTTTAATTAGGCATAAAAGGGGTCGTGTAGCTCACCGTGGAAGGTGGAGGTCCCAGGAGGACCGATACTAGAAACCACGTTTGCCAACGTGCGGGTCTACATGAACGTGTGCATAGTTCATATTTGATATATATATACGTTACATTGACATAAGTTCATTGTTTCCCTCGCCTTTCCTTGGACTTCTCTGATTCGTGCGGCTAACACACATTGGGGCCCTTTAGGTGGGGAAAGCTAGACCAATTAGCAAATAGTTGTTTTTAGGATGACTAGAGCTACATAGTCCAGGTTAATGATTTTAAACCTCATGCTAAACCTTGTTCCCTATCCCAGCATATTATATATATGCATGTATGCATGTAAATATGAACATTAAGTTTGGACTTGATTTTTAAATGGAATTATTTTATCCCTATTCTGAGTTACATACTACCACTCACCCAGCTAATTATCCTAGCATGCGACATTATTTCATAATGTAGGGTCCAAAGACATTTCTTTTACTCCTGTGCAGCATTAGGTGATCCGGTTCGTCGGTTTGTGGTGAAGTGATGAGCTTCCATCTTTTGGAAAGCTTGGTCATTCCATTGGTTTTTTTTCCATATTTTAGAATGAAAGAGTTCATATTAACTTTATTATTGTCATTATCACTTTTTTGGGGGAATGTCCCGACCTAGATTGATATTCAAATTAGTTTAGGGGCTTTTGTGGACTTGTGTGGGTTAAATGATGTTGTTGACTCTTAGAGCTTATTCTAGAGTTACATTAATGGTTTTACCTTTATTCTCTGGTTGTCTTCCAATTATTATTATTTAGATTATGTTATGTTTGGACAGGCTATGGGCGTAGTCTCCAGCCCATGATGGGATTGAGATACCCACACGGCTAGGCCTGGGATCGAGTCGTGACATATCACCAATACCATCATCAATCATCGGGCTTGACCCAAAACTCATATCATTAATGCTAGAGATATATGTGTGTTTATATATATATATATATATATATATATATATATATATATATATATATATATATATATAAATTCACGGCAAGTTCCATAACTAAATGAGTGTAAATCCATAAATTTATTTCCAGGGGTGAACTTCGGGACTAAATCATCATAGGAGTGTAGAAAAGGACGAAATCTCTCACAAACTGGAGTAAAGAGTAGTATAAAACCGTGGACGAAAATCTACTTCATCCAAATTTCTAAATTATTATTTTCAATCCCAATGCTCATAAGTCATCTATTAAGATGGTACGATTCCCGTTATGAAGTCTATTTTTAAAGTGAAAAGTGGGCTTTAATCCCTTTTTAGAAAAAAAGAATAGTAGTCAAATCATATTCTAGTTAGAATCATACCATTTAGTGATCATGAATGTACCTAATCTATGCATGTCATCATCAATATTCAAACAATGAAGTCTTAAGCATCAATATGTTGGTAAACTACAGCCATTTTCTTTACGAGGATGGAATACTTCCCAGAACCAAACCATTCAATATCATGAACACGGCCTTGGGCCTAATAATATGTCCGGAATTACTAGAACATCACAATTACGGTATGAGGCCCAAACGTATATTCGGCATAATCATACGTTATATTCTTAGCCACGCACAAAAACTATATCAAGACTCACATCTATAAGCTATAACATTTAAGCATATCCAGAATCTACATCAATATCCATATCTCTAAGCCACCTCATAGTTATAAGGCATCTCATATTCATAAGGTATATCATATCTATAGGCCACATCATATCTATGAGGCATATCATATCTATTGGACAAATCATATCTATAAGGCATATTATTTAGCATGACAACAGGCCATATCGTTCATCATATTCAAAATCCATATAATTGCTACGAGCCATTAATCATAATCCAGCAAAACCATCACCATTCACCAAGTTAAAAAGTAATCTTATACTAAAGACTTAATAGTCTCAACTATGTCTAACATAAGTAAATAAGTCCACAAGTCTAACACAAGTCCTGGCCTAAGGTGGGACGGAGGAACACACTTCTAATCCTCAAAATCCATACTTAGGAAATTTGACCTCGGACTAGGCTAAGGTATCTAAACTGACTTCTAGAGGGTACATAATCCATAATTAGCCCTAATATTGGAATTTCTTCTAGGTGAGTAATTAAGTCAACTCCACCAAAATTATAGTTTCAACATAGGTAAATAGTTCAAATAAGGTTAATCATACTAATCATTCTCCCAATACCTAAACCACATATCAAATCTAGAATAATACCATAATACCACGAATCTCATAGCTAGTTAAGATGAAGGCAATGGGTTCATAGGAGTATAGTAAGTATTTCACCTTACTGGTCAAATCACTCACTTAATCTCCAAAATTTAATAATTAAGACTAAGTCACAGTGTTCACATTTTCATTTATATACAATATATAAAACTTATCATCTTGTGAAGTAGAGTAGACAGAAGCCCACATCGATGCCAAACTACAAATCCTTGAATCAGCCACGAAACGTCCATCTTCACTCCATGATCTTGAAATGCCGTTATGATATCAAAATCATAATTTATGCATCATTAGGAGTTAAACAAGACCCATACTTCCATATAACGAGTCGGGTCAAATTTATAGTCAAGAACGGGTCTGCGGGGTCCATAAATGGAATCTAAAATTGAACCCATCATGAGGCCCTCAAAGGATAAGGAATGCATGAGCACAAATGGGACACAAATTGGGTCTCAAATCAACCCTCAAATTTTAGGAATTCAAAGCCCCAATTTCTAAGAATTTACCATGAATTTGGGTGAAATCAAAGGAAAAATCAATGGAAAATGACCAAAAAGGATTTTGCTAGCTTAAATGAGCTTATTTGAATGATTTCTTACTCTCTTACCTTCTTTGAGCTTTCAAAATGGTGTAACAATGGTGGAAATAGTATTGGAAAATTGGGCTAAATAAGGGGATTAAATATCAGCCGAGATCCACGATTGTGACTCTGAAATTGCGATTGCAATCTACAAGGCATAAAATGGATGTCGCGATTGCACCAGCAACCTGATGCACCAGGTAAGGAGCCTTATAACTCATCCAGAACCCTATGAACATGATTCAATAGTGAATTTTGATTGTAAACCACATTTTGGGTCCAATGGGATCATCAAAACTTTCATCTGGGGTCATTTCAACTATATGTGGGCCCCACACCAGTAGTTTATTTTTTACATAATCCACCCAATATCCCAAAACGAGTTTGGTAGCCTCGAGACCTTAACCAAGGGCCCCCCCAACCTAAAATTGGCATTTTGGAGCTGATGGTGCTGTTATAATTTTTGTCTGAGGTCATCTATTAGTATTTTCGGTTCGAGACTAAATCCTAAATAGTGGCAGCTCCGAAATAAGGAAATGAGCCTAAAATACAAAGAAATTGTCCGATCACTAAACCGACAGTTTCAATAAGTCATAAATGACCTGTAGCCGATATGGGAAGGCTCAAAATTCTAGAAATGCATGTAAATTAAGGAAATAACCTAGAGTTTCATTACATTTCTAGACCAATATCCTATCTCACCAAAACCAAAACAAACTTCTAGAATACTTTTACATACTGCCTCTTTTGATCTAGGATGGCCGCCACGACCTAAAAACCCATATCAAAAATTTTAAAAGTTCCTCTGATAAATCTGCAAGCATGCCCACCACGACTAATCTGAGAGCCACCCATAGTATGAAAGGCTATCTGCGCAAAACAAATAGGCTGCAAGTGAAGCTGACTTTTTTTAGGAGAATCCTCACTCCCGGGTGTAATGCCAACAACACTATACTGATGACATCACCTCTTACTACCACCTCCATAAGTATCAATACATGCTCTCTGTGGCCCTTACATGTTCAACAACCTGAGAGAAGAAAAACCTAGCTACTATCAAATGCTCTGATACCAAACAGAGTGGCAAAGCTAATCCTATACTAAATCCACACACCATGACCTTCTCTGAAGGATATATCATAAGAATATGCCTAGCCTACTCAAAAAACACAATATCATACTCTGAAATTGAAAAAAAAAAACTTGATAAACACCAACAAAGCCAACTCTGTCCTGAGAAATGCTCAATGAAATGAATGTCATCCCTGGCTATGAGGTATCCACAAAAAGACTTGGGATCTCAATGTTGAATCTTGAAAGGCTAAAACAATCACAAACTCTATTGGGGCTTGGGTTAGCACTAAATCCTCTAAATGACGCTAAAGATCTTCGACATCCATCCCTGACATCCTGGAACAAACTGCATTAAAGCTTTGGAAATGTATGCCGAAGTCATTTTACATCTATCGACACCCTCGCATCATTCGTTTGGGATAGGATAGAATCAAAAGGACCTACTTGAGGTTTATATAAATACGAACACACGATAAGAAGTCAAGAACAAAATTTCCTAAGAATGCCTTGTAGCCTTATAAAGATAGGTTACAGACGTATCCGCAGGACTCAACTAGAAACTAAGCTTTTGTACCAGTATGTCGGTAAACCTAGGCTATGATACTAATTTTTCATGACCTGATTCCTCAGGTCATGATGGAATCTACTATAACCAACCAATAGGTAATCTAACCATTGCATTCCAAAACTTCTAGTAACAAACTACCAATAGAAAAAAAGAATACAAAATAAATATAGTGAAAGACTGAATTACATAAGATAGTCTCAAAACCTGATGGAATCAAAATAAGAGCTTCTAATGTAATAAGACTTAAAAAATGGAGTACAAAATGAATATATTGATACAACATATCTCTGAACACAACATAGATACTAGTTTAGTACATAAGATGGAGAATAACAATACCCTGAAAGCCAGGAGCTCACCCATGTCTCCAAACCATAGCTACTATGCACGACACACACAATAATGGTGAGAACCGTTACTATGATTTGCATGCTGCAGAAGTGTAGTATGAGTACCAACACATCATACTTAGTAGGAAACTACCAACTAATCTCCAAATATAATGCAAATATAAATAGCATGCAAGCAGAAATATAAACTACACCCAAATACCCAACAAACCACATAATAGGTCTAAAGAGACAACATGGATAACTATTATATTCATACCCAAGAAACTAATAAAATAAATCTAGTGAGACCATAAGAATAAGACATTCTATTTTCACTATACTATGAGACCCTAGCACTATACCATATATCATTGGTTAATATACGAATGAGGAGCGAAAGAAGGATATATACTAGTATACAAGGTCAAAGGATGGATATTTGCCATGAATAAATAAAGAAAAGAAGGGATATACAGTAATACTATCACTACATAAATAGATAAGTATGCATATATATACGACAAACTCAAAGGTACAGCATAAGTAATCACACTAGCATCTCAATGCCACTGATTAATACCAGGAACTAGTGCTAATATAATCAGGGTGCCTAACTCACACATCTATACATGAGATAATTATCCATAATAAAAGCAACCATAAAGAAAGAAATCAGAATATCAAAGTCTAAATCCATAACGCCTAATCATGGGATAATCATCAGTAATAATATAATTGTAAGATAAAAGAATCAAAATCATACCTTAAATCTCAACACCAGTCCAACAATCAACCTATTATGAACTAACCATAATAATAATAACAAAATACAAAATAACTGGCTAGTTCAAACAAATAATACCTAATCGGGCCTTTCATAAACCACCACCATCACAGGCTCAAAAGGTTTAATCAATACTTAGCAAACAACAGTTCGAGCCTATACTTATGCAAACCTCATAAGGCTGATTGATACAAGCTCTATGCAATATACTGTAAGCAATACTCATACCCATACCTATGTAACTCCCCCTCTCTCTCCCCCAATAAGGTTGATAGATATAGGGTAAACTAGTTATAGGTAAGGTACATGTGAGAATGAATGCAAAATATAATTCATAGTACCATAATTGATCGAATGCCATAAAGTAACTTAGTGTATAAAATCATATAATCAATTTCCGAATTTGAACTAGAACTTATATCATAAATATCATCATCAATCACCAAACTTGAACCAAAACTTGTATCACTAATATCATCATCAATGGCCTATTCATTCAGTACCAGAGATATATATATATAAGTGTATGGCTAGAACTGTGGTTAAAGGAGTATAAGTCTGTAAATCAATTATCGGGGTAAACTCTGGGACTAAATCATCATAAAAATGTAAAAAAAGGGTCAAAATCTATCTTGATCGAGGCAAATAGCAATAGCAAAATCATAAATTGAAATTTATCTTGGTCAAATCTCTAAAACATCATTTTTAGGCTAAAAGGTTCATAAGTTATTCATTAAGATGGTACGATTCCTGTTATGAAGAAATTCATTTTTAAGGTGAACAATAGGAAGAATTCAGTATTCAAACAAGTACAAGTAGAAGCGTCATTGTGTCTATAAACTACGACCATTTCATTACAAGGATAGAATACTCCCTGGAACCCAACCAATATTATAATCACGCCCTTGGGCCCAATACATATCTGACATAACTATAACATCATAATCACAACCTTAGGCCTAATATATATCCAGAATAACTATAACATCATAATTAAGGCCTTGGATCCAATATATATTCTACATAACTATGACATCATAGTCACAGACTTAGGCTCAATACATATCCGAAATAACCATAACATTATAATCATAACCTTAGGCCCAATATATATCCGACATAACTATAACATCATAATATGGGGGAAAATATTACAATCCACCATGTCACTTAGAAACCTTATACTAGAGGCGCGCTAGACTCAACTATGTCTAATAGGATACCATACAAATATAAGTCTACAAAGCTAACATAAGTCTTGGCCTAAGGTAGACCAGAGGGGCCCACTTCTAATCACTAAAATCCATTTTAGACAAACTTTTTACTTAGGCTAGGATAAGGTATCTCAATTCACTTTTAGATATTAAATGATTCATAATTAGCTCTAAGATATAAATTCCTCCTAGAACATGAGCAACTAAGTCAAATCCACCTAAATTACTATTCCAAGATAGCCTAAGCCGTCCAACTAAGATAATCATATCAATCGTGCTTCCAATACCTAAATTCCATCCCATATATAGCATAGTATCATAATTATACTATGAATTAGCCCTATCTATAGAGAAGGTAATAGGATTATAAAAGTATAATAAGTATTTCAACTTAAAGGTCAAGTACCCTTCTAGCCTCAAAACTCACAATTTAGGCTAAGTCATGGTGTTTTACCCACAATCACATCCTAACACCACTATCTATCATGCAACATAAATACACATCATCTAAGAAGAAAAGTAGACAGAAGCCTACCTTAAATTCAAATTGCAACCATTGAATCATCCACAAATTATTGTTTTCACTCTACAATTTTAGAATGTTATCACACTATCAAAATGGTAGTTTATACATAGTTAGGAGTAAAATGAGACCCATGTTGCTGTATTAAGGTCGGGTCAAATTTTGGTTAAGAACGGGCCCATGGGGCTTGCAAATGAAATTCAAAATTTAACCCATCCCAAGGTCCCTCAAAGGACAAGGAAGTTATGCTCAAAAGTTGAGTACAAATGGAGCACAATTCTGGTCTCAAATCAACCCTCAAAGTTCAGATATTCAAGCCTTATTTTCTAAGAATTTTACCAAGAATTAGGATAGAAATTAAAGAAAAAATTAATTAGAAATGACCAAGATGAGTAAGGTTAGCACCTTAACCTATGTGGATGATTTACCACTTTTCCCACTCTTTGAGCTCTTAATTTAGTGCAAAAATGGTGGAAGAAGTGATAGAAATTTGAGTGGAAAAGAGGGTATTTAAAGGCTATAGGTTCTGCTAAAGCGGACATGTTAGCGCTAAAGCTCCTATTGCTAAAGTAGCCACACGACCGCTAAAGAAGTCTGGCGACATCAATGAGTTCTGCTAAATCAGCCCCAATGGCGCTAAAATAGGCACTGCTTTAGCGGCCATTGGGCGCTAAAGAACTCTACTAGCGAAGGGACATGGCCACTAATGCAGTCTAAGAGTGCTAAAACGTCGCGTGCTAAAGTAACCCAAGAGGTGCTTAAGCAGCCCTATCAGGTGCCATGCACCAGATTTTTCTAGGTCCGGAATAGACTTTGATCGGGTGCTCAGAATGTATTTGGAACCCCACACGCACAAATAAAATATGCTACAATACCAAATTCGATATTTCAAATTCAACCAAACCATCAAAACTTTCATTCAAGATCGTTCTGATCAAGTATGGGGTCCACAACCATAGTTTTATTTTTCACATAATTCGCCCAATTGCCTAAAATGAGCCTGAAAGCCTAGAAACCTGAATAAAAAATTTTCCTAGACTAAACTCGATATTTTAGAGTTGATAGTGCTATCAAAATTCTAATTTGAGGTTGTCTACTAGGGTTTTTTATCTAAGACCAAATGCTAAATAGCAAAAGCTCCATAATAGGGAAATGAGCCTAAAATCCAAACAAGTTGTCCAATCATCGAACCGACAGTTTTGAAAAGTTATAAATCACTTGTAGCTACTATAGGAAAGGTCTAAACTCCAAAAACTCATGCAAATCAAGGGAATACACTAGGGGGTCATTACAACAGGTCAGTTGGAGTTTCTAAAGTGCAAAGGTGATCACTCTACCGCAACTCTTATCCTTTCGATCTTACATGGATGTTAGGTCTTAGAGTTTTCTGTTTCTTGTCTAGGCTCTTGTACTAGTTTAGGCTATTTTCTGGGGTTTCACTATTGATTATTTTCTGCATTACTTTTACGTATCAAATGTATTAAACTAAAAATATTATGTATGAAAAATGTTGAAAATGAATTAATTTAACTTCTACATTAAATAAATGATTGGGTAGTAACGGTTTTCCTATCTGGAGTAGATATTAGGTAGGTGCCCACATGATCCGTGGTTTGGGTCATGACAATAAAAGAAAAGAGTTTCAAGTCCCTCAATTTCAAAATTGGCATTTTTATTTTTTATTTGAAAAACAAGATATGTATTACTCTCTTGTCATCACGGGATACGACACTCCCCTGGTTGAATTTTAGGACATAAAACCCCTATTTTCTTCTTCCCATACTTTTCTTCCTTAAGTCTTAATAGGATATGACATCCCTTAGTTGTTTTTTAAGGAACAAAACCCCTTTTTCCCCTTTTAAGTTTTCACAAAGTACAATATCCCTTGGTTTTCTTTCCTTTTTAGGAAATAAAACCCCCTATTTTTCTTTGTTAAGTATTCACAGGGTATGACATTCTTTAATTTTCCTTTTTAGAAAACAAAACCTCCTATTTTTCATCTATTCATAGTTTAAGACTTACACAGGTTTTCTTTTTGGGAAATAAATGCCCCATTTTTCTTTTTTAAGTCTTCACAAAAAATAACATCCCCTGATTGCCTTATAGAAAACAAAGATTCTAATTCTTTTTCATGCATTCACATGGTAAAAATATTCCTTGGTTGCATTATTGAAAAAAATGTATCTTATCTTAATTTTGTGCCTATGTTAATATCTATCATTGTTATTCTTTTTATTCGAGTCGCTATTTATATTTTTACTAATAACTCATAAAAATTTTCTAGTGCAAAACTAGGGTAAGAATTTGTTCATTTTGTCATTGTCTGCTCATTTTTTATGTATTGCAGGTTCTCCCGTGAAGCACACATTTGATGATGAAGAATGGAATCCATTCTCAGTTAGAGGAATGAAGAATAATTAATCTTGAAGATAGTTAGAAATAACTTTGACATATGCAGCAGGTAGCATCTCAAGATTCATCTTCTTAGCTTTTGATCAATGAAACAAGCATCCAAGAATATTCTATGAACTGTCATTTGGAGAAGAATCAACGAGTCATTCCAAGTTTCAATTTCAATTCTCAAATACTAATCTATAAATCAAATTTTATGATCAAGTTACCCTTCAGAAGAATGTGAGGCGATAACTAAAGATCCAAAAGGAAGATCTACAGGCAAAAGTCAAGAAAAATAGAGTAGATAGGATCTTATGTTTTTCCTTTCTAGTTTTATTTCTTATGATGTAATAAAAGGAGCCACAGATAGGAACCTTAAGGAGATCTCACTAGACTCTCTAACTCATACTTTCATCCCTACGCCTACCAGAACTACACGTAACTCTATTCTTTTACAACCCGAGATATGTAGGCTTCCCAAAATTAGGGCTCTATCGCAACTCTTTCCTATTAGTTATTTTATACTCTTGAGTAAAAATGGCTAGATCAAAAATCAGTTACTTTCACTTCTTTGCTTGAAAACTCTCTACGTTCCCAAGCAAAGAGTGACATTTTGTGAACACCTAATTTTTTTTCAAACTAAGATTTTGCACCATTTTTTTTATTTTTAGGTCTAAATTAGATATTTTAATTTTTATGTCATTTCTAAAGGTAATTAAAAATTACAAAAAATAGAGTCACATTTTAGGATAATTTTTATCCTTATTTTTCAAAAGAGCAAAAAATCTATAAAAATATGTTTTACTTTTAATTTAGGGTTTCAATAAATCAGCTAGTGATTTTAGTATTTTATTTTTATTATTATTGGACTAGCTATTTAAGTTTTTCTATACTTTTTAGTCTTAAGTTAGTTAAAATTTTATAACCGTATCATTTGGTTACTCCCCACTACGACTTCTTGCCTCATTGGTTTCACCTTTAGGACGACATAGTTCTTAGGGATTTTTCTCCTTTTCCACTTTGCTAATAAACTTCTTAACATATTATTCTTTGAATAATTCTACTATAAAGTAACTAACATGAATTTATTTTATCATACCATGATTGTTAGGAATTATGAATTTAGCTATTCATAATTATAAATAAATATACCTGTTCGGGTAGGTTTGATATTTCTAAGGTTTGTTCCTCCATCGCTTTTTCCATTGAAATATACCTATTTTTTAATAATTAAGAAAAATATTTGTTGTGGACAAGAGAGAGTTTTTGCTTCAACACATGAAGGCTTGCTTTGCAATGCCTTCAGTTCATCTTATTTATTGACTGAAACTTTACAAGAGTATTATCATTTCTAAAATTATCTACCTAGCTACATTACAAAAAGTCTTCTAATAAGACAAAAGTTATTAATGCCTAGACTAATAATAGTCATAAGCCTATACAAAAGGTTTCAATAATTTACGTAAAGCAAATTGTGAAAGTTTACATGTCGCTTTTACAATTTAATAGCTTGTCTTCTATTATTACTCCGTTTATATCTTCTCGTTGTTGTATCTCCTGCTTTTCCATATCTCCATTGTTGCTTCTTATCTTGTATCTTCCAGCTGGCGTTCTTATCTTCTTGGTTGATTTTTCTTCTATTCTAGCTGAACTTCTGGGATATCATTATCTCCTCCATTACATTTTGAACATTTATGATCTGGATATTTATGTTCAATTGTCTTGCAATATCTGGTTAATAATTCTTCTGAAATAAATTTTTCTCTGATAGCTCTGGCGGTAGGTACCTAGAACATCAGAAATAAGAAAACCTACATATTATAAGAATAAGTTTAAAAGATATAATCTAAAGAATGAATATGACAAATGGACACCAAAACAAATAGTTAATAAAAATTATAACTTCTTAGACTTAGACTGTGTAATAGATATAGAAAAAACAATACAATTATGGATAGGATATATGACAAAACAATTATTAGATAATAATATAAACATAACAGATGCACCAGAATATATAGAAAGAACACTGATAGGAACAGTGAAATTATGGTTTTCAAATTTAACTGAAAATAGCAAGAAGATATTAAGAACTAATAAACCTACAGAAGGAACATCATCAACAACTAAACTAACACCTATAGAATTATTAAAAAAATATGAAACAGCTATAAAAGATGAATTTGGTAGTATGACAACAATAGAAGAAGAACAAAATGAAGAAAAAGATACAAATAGGAATTTAATATTAAAATTAGCAATATGTAATATATGTTATATAGATGAATATACTTGCGCATTTAAAGAATATTATTATAAAGGAGCATATAATATAGAAGAAAGTAAAGAAATAAGAAAATTAAATTTTAATAAATTACCTGAACCGTTTAGTTCAAAAATAATAAAGAGTTGGGAAGAAGCAAAAATAGTAGATACTCTAGGAGCAAGAATAAAATTTTTACAACAATGGTATAGAAACTTATGTGAAAAATATAGAGAAGAATTAGAAATGGAAAAAAGATTGATAAGAAATTTAGCATGTTGTAAAAATAAAATAGCACCCCAATTCGGATGTGAAGAAAGATATTATAAGAAAAGAAAAAGACATAAGAAATCTAAGAAATATAAAAAAAACCAAGATATAAATACAAGAAACCAAGAAAAAGATACTATGTAAAAAATTATAAATACAAAAGACCATATAGAAAAAAGAAATCTATAAAAGAATATACTTATTATAATTGTGAAAATGTACTTATTATAATTGTGAAAAATTAGGACATTTAGCTAGAGATTGTAAATTACCTAAAAATCCAAAAAATAAACAAATATCAGAAATAAAAATAGAAAATACAGAATATATGCAAAGAGATTATATAGATTATGAATTAGAAAGTGAGGATAGTATTTATGAAATTTCAGAAAATGAAATAGATAGTGAAATAGATGAATCAAATGACTGAAGAAGATATAAAAATATTAACAAAGGAAGAATATTTAAATGATGAAGGAACAGACCAAAAAATAATATTTGGCAGTAACATATTTGATGAAATAAAAGGAAAAGAATTAGACTTAAGTGTAGAAAAAATATTTAAAATACCAACAATAAGAAATCTATTTACCAAGAAAAAAGAAGAATATTATGTAGTATGCCAAAAGGAACATGTAATAGACTGTAGATATGCAAAAGGTAAAGCTAGTATACCACTAGTAACAAAAAGAATAATTAATAAAGAGATAAACAATATAAAAAGTAGAGACCCAATAAAATATGTACACCTTGGAGGCACAGAGATATTAATAAAAGCATGTTTTAGAGAAG
>NC_061117.1:93345030-93345893 GCF_002878395.1 Capsicum annuum | reverse complement strand
TTGTAGTATGCCAAAAGGAACATGTAATAGACTGTAGATATGCAAAAGGTAAAGCTAGTATACCACTAGTAACAAAAAGAATAATTAATAAAGAGATAAACAATATAAAAAGTAGAGACCCAATAAAATATGTACACCTTGGAGGCACAGAGATATTAATAAAAGCATGTTTTAGAGAAGGAATAGATACAACAATAGAATTATATTTAACAGATGATAGAATTATAAAACCTATAGAAAAAAACATAATAACTACCATAAAAGAAAATTTAATATACCAAAAATTTTAATTTATAATAAGCGTCAACTATTCAGTAGCGGTAACAGATAAAAATATAGATAAATCATTAGTATTATATTAGAAAATATCATGAATAGAATTAACCCCGCCTTCATGTGTTGAAGCAAAAACTCTCTCTTGTCCACAACAAATATTTTGCTTAATTATTTTAAAAAATAGGTATATTTCAATGGAAAATGCTATGGAGGAACAAACCTTAGAAATATCAAACCTACCCGAACAGGTATATTTATTTATGATTATGAATAGCTAAATTCATAATTCCGAATAATCATGGTATGATAAAATAAATTCATGTTAGTTACTTTATAGTAAAATAATTCGAAGAATAATATGTTAAAAAGTTTATTAGCAAAGTGGAAAAGGAGAAAAATCTCTAAGAACTATGTCATCCTAAAGGTGAAACCAATGAGGCAAGAAGCCGTGGTGGGGAGTAACCAGAGTAGAGGCGTTGTTTAAGGGAAAAATATCCAGATTACCATGCTAATAGTGACCGAAGAACATGTTATTTAAGAATAATCTAGTATATAGTAATCTAAGATGACCATATTTTGTTATGTAC
>NC_061117.1:93306765-93342030 GCF_002878395.1 Capsicum annuum | reverse complement strand
TGTGTATGTTCTATATTATATGGTTTTACTTGTTCTAGCCATTTTATTCCTAATATTATGTCTGCTTTTTGCATTTCTTCCTTTACTTCAAATTCTATTTTTATTTTTCTAATTCCTATTATTATTTCTTTTTCTGCTATATTTTTACTATTTATTAAGCTTCTTGGTAGATCTGGGCATATATCATTATCAGTTTTTATTTCTTCATTTTTTACTAGATATCTTGCTATATAATTTTCTTCTTGTCCTGTATTTAAGAGTATTAAATATTTTTTTTCACTTACCTTTCTTGTTATGTAATATTGGTTTAAATTATTTGATGAATTTGTTTCATAACTTGTTCTTTTTGATGAGCTTGATGATTCTGGTTTTTCATCAGCTATTCTTTTCATTGTACTTATTCTATCATTTATTATTTATAAATGTTCTTCTATATCTATGTCTCTATAGCTATATTCATTATAGTCTATTGTTTTTACAATCTGTTCGAATGGACTTTCTATTCGTATTTTGTTAATCTTATTTTTTCCTGTTATTTTATGTTTTGTTGTTAGTACATATAAATTTTTGCATCTTGCTGTAAATATTTTACTTCCTGGGGTTAATTCTATTCCTGATATTTTCCAATATAATACTAATGATTTATCTATATTTTTATTTGTTACCACTACTGAATAATTTGCACTTATTATAAATTTAAATTTTTGGTATATTAAATTTACTTTTATGGCAGTTATTATGCTTTTTCCAACAGGTTTTACAATTCTATCATCTGCTAAATATAATTCTATTGGTGTATCTATTCCTTCTCTAAAACATACTTTTATTATTATCTCTGTACCTCCAAGGTGTACATATTTTATTGGATCTCTACTTTTTATATCATTTATCTCTTTATTAATTATTCTTTTTGTTATTAGTGGTATGCTAGCTTTACCTTTTGCATATCTACAGTCTATTACATGTTCCTTTTGGCATACTACATAATATTCTTCTTTTTTCTTGGTAAATAGATTTCTTATTGTTGGTATTTTAAATATTTTTTCTACACTTAAGTCTAATTCCTTTCCTTTTATTTCATCAAATATGTTACTGTCAAATATTACTTTTTGGTCTGTTCCTTCATCATTTAAATATTCTTCCTTTGTTATTATTTTTATATCTTCTTCATTCATTTGATTCATCTATTTCACTATCTATTTCATTATCTGTTTCATTTTCTGAAATTTCATATGTACTATCCTCACTTTCTAATTCATAATCTATACAATCTATCTACATATATTCTGTATTTTTATTTTTATTTCTAATATTTATTTATTTTTTTGATTTTTAGGTAATTTACAATCTCTAGCTAAATGTCCTAATTTTCCACAATTATAACAAGTACATTCTTTTATAGATTTCTTTTTTCTATATGGTCTTTTGTATTTATAACTTTTTACATAATATCTTTTTCTTGGTTTCTTGTATTTATATTTTGATTTTGTATATTTCTTATATTTCTTATGTCCTTTTCTTTTCTTATAATATCTTTCTTCACATCTGAATTGGGGTGCTATTTTATTTTTGCAACATGCTAAATTATTTATCAATGTTTTTTCCATTTTTAATTCTTCTCTATATTTTTCACATAAGTTTCTATACCATTGTTGTAAAAATTTTATTCTTGCTCCTAGAGTAACTACTATTTTTGTTTCTTCCCAACTCTTTATTATCTTTGAACTAAATGGTTCGGGTAATTTATTAAAATATAATTTTTCTTATTTCCTTACTTTCTTCTATATTATATGCTCCTTTATAATAATATTCTTTAATTGCGCAAGTATATTTATCTATATAACACATATTACATATTACTAATTTTAACATTAAATTCCTATTTGTATCTTTTTCTTCATTTTGTTCTTCTTCTATTGTTGTCATACTACCAAATTCATCTTTTATAGCTGTTTCATATTTTTTTATAATTCTATAGGTGTTAGTTTAGTTGTTGTTGATGATGTTCCTTCTGTAGGTTTGTTAGTTCTTAATACCTTTTTGTCATTTTCAGTTAAATTTGAAAACCATAATTTCACTGTTCCTATTAGTGTTCTTTCTATATATTCTGGTGCATCTGTTATGTTTATATTATTATCTAATAATTGTTTTGTCATATATCCTACCCATAATTGTATTGTTTTTTCTGTATTTATTACACAGTCTAAGTCTAAAAAGTTATAATTTTTATTAGCTATTTGTTTTGGTGTCCATTTGTCATATTCTTTCTTTAGATTATATCTTTTAAACTTATTCTTATAATATGTAGGTTTTCTTATTTCTGATGTTCTAGGTATTATATTTTCATCTTCTTTTTTATCAAGAGTATTTATTTCTGTGTTAGTATTTTCTAAGTTTTCTTCATTAATTACTTCTTGTTTTTCATTGATTTCTAAATTATTTGTATTTGTTAATATTTCTGTATATGTTTCACTATCTTCTGAGTCATAATTATCTGTCTCTTCAACATCTATATTATTTATTTCTAATTCCTTGTTTTTTATTTGATTTCTAAATTATTTGTATTTGTTAATATTTCTGCATATGTTTCACTAGCTTCTGAATCATAATTATCTATCTCTTCAACATCTATATTATTTACTTCTAACTTGTTTTTTATTTCTTTATTGTTTATTTCTAATTTTTCTTTAAATTGATTTATCTCATTTAGTAATTTTTGTTCTTTATCTTTTTCTTCCTTTTCCTTTTGTCTTTGTTCAAACAAATCTTTTAACATTTGTAGTTCTTTTTCTAATTCAGCAATTCTACTATTTTTAGTTTCTTCTATTTTTCGTATTTCTTCTGTAGTTTGTTGTTATATTTTTCTATTTCCTTTTTCCTATCTATTTCTTCATTTTCTCTTTCTATTCTTACCATAGCTGTCAATTTATCTTCTAATTTTAATTCTTCTTTTTCTAACATTAGATATAAATGTTCACCTATTTTCTTGTATCTTCTTCCTAGATTAGAAAATACTATTTTTATTTTTAATCCTTCGTGATTTTCATATATTTTTCATCTATTATAAATTCTTCTTTGTTCATTTTATTGTAAATAGTTCATGTTCATATATATATTCTAAACTATCTATTTGTGATTCTAATTTTGATATTTTATTTTTTTGTGTATTTATTGAGTTTTCACTAACTCCAGCAAATATATTAAAATATAGTCTTTCTGTTCTTATTTTTAATTCTTTACGTTTTTCAGAAATAATTTGTTTTAGTTCTTTGTATTTTTGTACTTTATTCATTTAGACCATATTTATAATATTTTGGTAGATATCTAAATTTGATTTTATCATAATTAGGTGGTATGTGTCTTATTCTTCTAGATTTTAAATGGATTATTAATTTTGCTTCAATACTAGATATTAAGGTAATTAGGTAGGTTAATCTTTGTGGGTTTTCTTTTGTTTTATTTAGACTTATATATTCTGAATAATTACTAATTAAAGATTCTTCAATTTTTCTAAAAGCTTCTCTATTTTTAAATGGTCTTCTCATAATTAATTCAATCCAATCAAAATTCAAACATATATGCTAGATATATTCAAACATATATGCTACTGGTGTACCATTATTAAACATATATGCTCTGATACCATTAGTAGTGGGGTGCGGATAACTAAGTGCGGATAACTAACTTGTGAAATAAATCCATTAAATTTTTGTCACTAATACTATAAAAAATTAGTGACACTCATTTTATTGTCTCTAATCAATCTGTTATTCAGTGACAACATAATTTTATCACAAAATATGTCATCGTTAAGTAGTGACAATTTAAAATTTGTAGCTAAATAATTTAACTATATTTTTCTACAAAAAATATTCTGTAGCTAAATATAAATAAATCTTTGGCTATTTTTATTTATGGTTATAGAAAATTCATTGTATATTGATATAGCTATAGGAAACAAGACTCGATCTAATTGTGTGACCTTTCTTTATATTATATATAGATTTTTCAGAAGGTGTAAAGTCAGTGTGTTAATCTTGTACATGTGAGAAACATTTTAAGTAGACCGAAGTTAAATATGATCAACTAATTAAGTAAAGTTTGAAGCTATCATATTGTAAGTTTTAGCCACAAAATTTTATATTTAATTGTGACAATAGTTTTAATAACTAATAATTCAAACAATCAACAACGATGATAATATCGTCACTATTTAACCCACAATTAATCTAATCAAAAAGATAGAGAGGTTATTTTTGAATATTTCTAAATTTCTAACCAAACAACCACATTAATGTTATATTTGAATTATTAGTCTTCTAACTAGCAACCAAACATAACATGTATCTAGTTGAGCCAAAACATAATTTGAGATTTGCTCCCATACAACTAAAAATGTTTCAGAAAGATATTCATTAGTCTGTATCTAGTATATCACATTAATTAGTCTGTATCTAGTTTAGCACGCTACGTATCGATCATATACAGAGTTGGATCGCATTTTCTGATAGGATACTATAAGGTCGTAGAATTTATCCTTTGAGCATCATCTTTGTAGCATCAACCGATATTGGACGAAGATCACTAGAATTGCTACCAAGCACAGTGTACCCTTGTCCTCAATGCCAACATTTGCTCTATTTATTGATGAGTAAAGCTACCTGTCAAGAAAATGTAAAAGTATTTTTGTCAATGCCAATTTTCATAGACTACAAGAAAGAAGGAATCTGAAGGATCCCAAAAGCTTTCCCAGAGAACTCTCCCATTGGAGCTGTCTTAAAACTAAGTTTCTAGTATTTAAGAGGGACAGTTTAATCTCTCACAGCTGGAGAATATACTATTATTTTGTCAGTTTAAGATTACAAGATTTCCATCAACTAATATTGTCACTTTTAAGGTAGATAATATATATGAAGATTGCAATAAGACAATAAGATCTTAAGACAAAGAGTGGAGAAACTTACGGCCATCAACATATAGTTCAAGTCAACAAAGAAAAAAAATCTTTCTTTCTACCTCTTATTTCTCTTGTCTAAAACTTCTTTCTTTGAGATATAGGTGGATCAATAGTAAAATTTCTAATGGTATAACATACTAGTGAAAATGAATACATAGGACTTGACAAAACAATTAAGCTAAATAAATAATTGGTATCAAGCTGTGGAAGTACCTGCGCTCAAACAGTCTGATTGGGTTCTCGGAGTTTGTTTCAGGATTTAATCCATTATCATCCACTAGAGCATCCTATTTCAGATTCAAAATAGAACAAAATCAATATTAGATAATTCCTCAAGTTTCAATAGAAACACTAAAATGCAAAAGAAACCTTGGATTCAACATTTGCATCCATTTTGAAGGAGCCCCTACAACCATTCTTTCCATCCTATAATAGACTTAATCCATGGGACAAACTGCACCAGGAGAAATATAGTAAACCATGAAACATAAAGTACTTAAAAGGAAAATTAAGATAATAAAAATTGAAAGTTTGGAATCTACCTATTAGATGATATAAGGGGCTTTCCATTTTGATATTCTACATCCATGTTCTTCATTAAATTATGTTTATTCCCGCTCAAAACATAAAGAGTTTGTTACACTCATGTTTACTATACAAATTATACTTTCATAACAAACAAATATTGTTAGAAAATCAAATCAACACCCAGTAGTCAACTGTGCAGAACCAACTGCATCCCTGTGCTGAAGATGCAAAGCAGCCAAAGGCCTTGCCATGTTTCTCCAGGTGATACAGGTACAACCTTGTAGATGGATGTTTTTGAGCATGTTGAATGCAATAGATAAAGTGCACTCTTTTAAGTGTGAATGAGGCTCCAAAATCGTCCATAATGTGTACTACATAGGTGCCTATTGCTCACAAGGTCATTAAAGGGCCATTTTATCTTTTCACCTTTTATTTATGATGTAATATAAATATACCAACTTAGGGTTTTTGGGACTTTGTGGATTATTGTTGAAAATTGAGACATTGTAACATCCAAAGTTCTCTTTAAGTTATGAGAGTGAACTCAAAACCAAAACTAGGGCTAGGAAAGTAAAGATTCACTTGTATTTGCATTATTGGCTTGATACGTTGGTGTTTACAGGAGGTAAAGTCCCTCCTGTGTCAATTTAGGAGTTAGGTGTTCGTTGTGTGTAGTTTTAATGGTCCAAGATTCCACTAAATTCTTGGGTTCTTAAGATCATACCCTCACTTGTCTAACTATCTATCTTGTATCTTGTTGTAAGTTTCGCTTTCTTATTCTTGGTAATGAACCCGTGAGTCATTGTTATTGTAATACTGTTGTTCTTTATCTATTTGTTGCTGATATAGTTTGGATTTTTGGTTGATTGGTGTGTTAAACACATGTATTCTCTCCTTTCTTATTCTAGATAGTGAATTCGAAAGTGGTCACCAAAGGGTCCTATGTTCTCTTAAGCTTGTGGACTATTTTTGGTGTGTGATTTAGTGTGTTCTTGGTCGATATTGTATCATTTGGTATCAAATCCACCATTGATTTCGTTCCCACAAGATTAATCTTAGGCTTGAAAGTTTAAAAAAAGTGAAGAAGTTGTTCTTGTTCTTTGCCAAGAGTTGGTATTGTTGTTATCTCTTGGCCGAGACTTGTTTATGTGTCTAGATTTGGTAGTTACTTTGTTTGTTTAGAGTGTTTCAAGTGTTTGGTTCTTTCTCACCAACAATAATGCCTAAATCTAAAGTTTAAGCTTAAAATGATGAGATTGTTGATGTGAACTTGAAGTTGGCCGAATGTTGATGTTGTTGTTCTTGGCCGAATGGTGATGTTGTTGTAGACTTAGAGTGGAACATTGTTGATATTGTTATTGTTCTTGAAAATTGTTATTGTGATCTTGTTCTTCATCCATTCTCTTATCTTAACCAACAATAAAGTGTAAAAATAGATCCCCAAAGTTGTAAGACAAAGTTGTAAAGCTTGTTGGTGAAAGAACTTGAACCCATCACTTCCTTGACTTGACAACAACTTTTCAACCACTTTCCCTATTTCAAGGACCTTATTTTGTGGGACTAGTACAAGTCAAATATCACCTTTTTGAGTTGAATTTGAAAAAGGTTTCAAGACTTGTGTTTCCTCCCTAATACTAATTGTCTTCCATTCTAAGATTGTGTAAGGACTAAACTTTAAGTTGGTGATTAAATTTTGTGTGGGACCGTGACAAATTGCATGCCACCATATCATCATATTTACTGTTCACTATCCAAATTACGCTCAAACTTGGATTGTTCGTTTCTTATTTGATGATCCTTAGTTTTGTTTAATTGATCCTAGTACTAATTAACAAGCTTGTAAAATTCTACTAGGTTGTCACTTAGTTCATGAATCCATTGTTCATGTCTAGGTTTCTTTTGTGCTTGTCATTTTTAAATCATAGTACTTCTTGGTTCAAGTTCGGGCATTACTTCCTTGAGTCGTCAAACAAAGAATCCATTCCAACTAAGGAGTAGACTTACTCTTCCACTCACCATGAGTTACAAGCCAACTTGCAAACATTGGTGAAAATAAATGTGAGACCACAAAGTTTGTGAGAGTGTAGTGAGATTGTTTTGAACTAACGTGTGTTTTGTTTTGTAGGATTTCTGTTGTATTGTTGTGTGTGACATTGTGGGCTGATTTGGTGTCTTTTTGGTCCATAACTTGAAGGGTTATTTTTAGTACAACCACAATGGAACCCGAGGCTTCAAATGCTCAAACAATGGACAATATTGCCATTAATCTCATTTTGGCTCACCTTGAAACTATGTACCCAGATGTGGCTAGGTTGAATGTGCATCTTGAGAAATTAGATACGGATATGGCATCAATGAGTGGGAAATTAGAACATGTGGAAAGCTAAAGGAGTTGACCTTTCAGCCTTTAAAATATTTCCCCAACTAATACTCCGGAGACCTTGAACCAAATGCTATATCCACCAATTGCCACAAATCAAACCTATCTTTACTCCCGAATCCGAAAACAAGATAGAACAAGCCATCCTCCACTCCATCAAGTCCAACAAGAAGTGCTTGGAACCCAAATACCACCACCAAACCTGAACCCTCTCATCCAAACTCCACTTGACCAAATCCAATCCCGCCACTACAAGCTCTACTTAACCCAAATAGACCCATCCATGTTGAGGGCTATGGTAGGGGAGGAAAACATGATGGTTATGGGCTGTATAATGATTCTTACATAAAAGCGGGAGAGATAAGGGGAGGGCATGGTGATTCGAGGGAAGTTTATGGACGAGAAGGTAGAGTTGGTCAGTGGAATGAACAAGGGAACCAAAACCATGATGTAGGGCTAAATACTATCAAGATAGGGGCTTCCAATCTTCAAGGGTGAGAGTGATCCTGAAGAGTTCCTTGCATGGAAATCCATATGTGAGAGGGTCTTCTAAGTCAATGATCTTACCGAGGAGAAGAAGATTTGTTATGGGATTGCTTACTTTGAGGGTTATGCTACTACATGGTGGTAGTATATTAAGCGTTTCGGTAATGTTTTGGTTGAGGGGAAGCCCCCTCCTTCGTTTTGATTAAGGTAAATCATAAGAACAAGGTAGCTACCCAAAATATATCAACAAGAGCTCCTTGCCAAATTGTATAACTTAAGACAAGGGAACAAGAATGTCGTGGCTTACTATAATGAGTTTCAACAACTTATTTTGAAACATGATCATCGAGGAGAGCAAGTGAGTCATGACATCATCCGATTCAAGGTGGGATTGAATAGAGAGATTGCCTAATGAGTGACACTTCACAAGTTCGACACCATTGATGCCATGTTTCAAGCCATCTTGGAGATTAAAAGTGAGTTATAGGATAAAGCGGGGTATAAGCTTAAGGGGCAATCACCCTTGGGTTGGCACAAGGATAATAATGAGTCATCCAATGTGGAGCAACCCGAGGCCAAGTCTACCCAAGCCGAGAACAAGGCTCACCAAAGATACCCTCTGAGAAATAAAGGTAAATTGCATTCCTTTCCTAATGCTAAGGATTTTCAATGTTATAAATGCCAAGGTTGGGGACACAAGGCTAATGAGTGTCCAAATAGGAGAAATATGATTCTAAGGGAGGGGAGATTGTACTTTCTTTTGGAGGAAGTGGGACTTGAAACAACGGAGATTGATGATCAATCTCAAGAAGGAGAAAGGGTAGAACCCAAGAGGCCAAAGGAAAGGAAGGAGGAAGATGCTTTGCCGTGTGATAGTGAGCTTGTGTTTCCGTGTTTTGTAATGAGAAGGGCCATGATTAGTAAGGCTTTGGTTTATCCTAGTTAAAGGGAAAAGATTTTTAACACCAAATGCTTTATTAAGGGTGTTGTGTGTTCCATGATCATTGATGGAGGTAGTTTTACCAATTTGCTAGTAATACCTTGGTTGACATCTTGAGGCTGCCCATTATCTATCATAAAAATCCATAAGACCTTTAATTGCTGAATGAGTATGGGGAGTTAAAGGTAAACCAACAAGGAGTGATACAATTTAAGGTAGGAAACTATTTTGACGAGGTGTTGTGTGATGTTATTCCAATGCAAGCATGCCACTTATTATTGGGGAGACCATGGAAATATAATAGAGCTACTATGCATGATGGATGAACTAATAGCTACACTTTGGAGCTCCATGGTTGAAGGTGTACACTCTACCCTCTCTCACCAATATAAGTTGCTGAAGTTAATCAATAGGTGAAGGAGTTGGAGGAAGAGAGTAAAAAGGAGAGAAAGGGAAAGACCGAGAGTGGGAGTATAGGAGAAGGGAAGGGAACCAAGGAGAAAAGTGGAAACAGTTCCTCTCTTTTGTGACTTACCCTTGGAGATCCTTTATTTCTCACTAACGTAAGTACTAGCATTTTACCTAGTACCAATTTTTCTTGTGTGCAGGTTTATGATTATGTGCTTCCTAGGGGGATACCAAGCAGATTTCTCACCAACACATGCTTGAATATCTCAAGGAGACCTTGGCTAAGCATCCAATCTCAGGATAAAAAATGAGGAAGTGATTCTATGGATAAGATGTGAGGTTGATGAAGCTGTGAGTTCGAGGTCAAACTCCTTTCAAGATGGAGATGATGATACAAGTATGACATTATATGTATTTTTTGAGCATGTTGAACACAACCAAGAAAGTTCACATGTTTAAGTGTGAAGGAGTCTCCAAAACCGTCCATAATGTTCACTACATAGGCGTTTATTGCTCACTTGGTCATTAAAGGGCCTTTTGTCTTTTCACTTTTTATTTGTGATGTAATATAAATAGAACAACTTAGGGTTTTTGGGACCTAGTGGATTATTGTTGAAACTTGCGACATTATAACATTAGAAGTTCTCTCTAAGCCTTGAGAGTGAACTCAAAACCGAAACTAGGGCTAGGCAAGTGAATATTCACTTGTGTTTGCATTATTGGCTTGATACATTGGTGTTTAGAGGAGGTAAAGTCCCTCTTATGTCAATGTAAGATTTAGGTTTTTGTTGTGTGTAGTATTAAGGTTCCAAGATCCCACCAAATTCTTGTGTTCTTAAGATTATAGGCTCACTTGCCTAACTATATATCTTGTATCTTGTTGTAAGTTTCGATTTCTTGTTCCTATTAATGGACCTGTGAGTCATTGTTATTGTAATATTGTTGTTATTCATATCTTTGTTGATAATATAGTTTGGGTTGTTGGTTGATTGGTGTGTTAAACATATGTATTCTTGCCTTTCTTGTTCTGGATAGTGAGTCCGAGAGTGGTCACCAAAGGGTCCTCAATTCTCTTGAACTTTGGACTATTTTTGGTCTGTTATTTCATGTTTTCTTGGTCATTATTGTATCACCGGGTCCTCTATCCACTTGAAAGGTCAGCACCAGAATCATGATGGCCAGTTATGTATTTCTTTTTCTCTTTATCCTTGTCTTTACTTTGATTTTTATGATAGTGTTTATGCTTCTTATGTTTTTTTCCTTCTCCCTGTCTTTATCCTTATGCTTTTTCTCCTTGTATTTCGACTCACTTTTATACTTTTAAGCTATAATGGGGATCCCTTTTTCAGATGATGAAACACCAAAAAGACCTATTGATCAACAATTACTGAAACAGGTAAACTGGCATTTTAGAAAAGCACATGGTTTGAGAAAAAATCCAGTTTCCATCCTCCAGCATCAGAGATTAGAAAGGAATAAAAGGGTGACTAAAATATCTGAATCATATATACATATATAACTCAAGCTTTAGATAATAGATTCTTATAGGAGGCAGATCAATTGGAGTTGTTTTATGTTGTTGAAAAGCTTCTCTAAGAGAATTCAAGTCAAATGGTTGAATGCACAAATTTACCTCTTTTAAAGACGACATATTCTGTATAATCTGATCCAAATACACCCGTTCCCCTTTCCTAATCTCTGTGTCTCCCACCACATTGTGAATGTAGTGTGTATCTGAAATTGACAATGGAAGCGACTTCTTGCAAAAGAACTCTTGATGAGGCAATAATTTAAAGTGAGTAATTAGATCCATAACACCTGTAATTTCTCTTGGCCCAAATAATGTATTTGGACCAATCAACCACAGTAAGCCAATGATGTCTTGATTAAAATGAATATACTTCAAGGAGAAGAAGATCAGAGCATCAACAACAACATACCTAGTGCAATTCCATGAGTGGGATCTGGGAAGGGTAGAGCATACATATATCGTACCCCTACCTTATAAATATAGAGTAGTTGTTTCTGATAGAACCTCAGCTTAAAATAAAAGATAGAGTACCAAATGCTTAATTTTAAATTCTTCACCCGAATTTTTTTAACGGCAAATAAAACTTTTCATAAGAATTCTGGGAAATGGGTTAAAAGATTTGTGTAACACCCTGAATCTGGTACCCGAAACACTACACAGTGATCATGACCCTGAAGGACCACAAGCTAACCCATGACTAATATTTGTACCTGTATACTGCATAATATACTGTATAATGCAGAAACATAAACTGAAAGGCCATAAGGTTCAAAACTATAACATAGGATCTAATAAATCATAACATATCGATGGGGTATGAAATACCCAAAACAGCTAAATAACTTACTGAACATGATAGTCTGGAAAGTTTCTAATTGATTGAACGGTCTGAATAAGGAGTTGATGGTACATGTCCCCAACTAACTCCAAATAATAAATAAATTAATGAGATAATAAAGTAATGATCGTGTCCTCAAAAGATGAGGACTCACTTTTAGCTCTGACTGCTGAGACTAGAATCTACTGATGCTCTGGAGCTCGTATATCTGAACCTATGGTATAAGACAACATAGCGCAAATGCGCCAGTACATTCAATGTACTGGTATTCATGTAAGGTAGGCTGAATGTATGGGGTCCATATGCATGAACAATACTAGCTAACTGACTAATATGAACATGACAATACATATATGCATACATGGTAACTATATCTAAAATCGTGATAACATGAGTTTACTGATAGCTAACATGACTAATGGCTGAGTTCTGATAACTGATTACATGAGTGACTGTATCTGACAATCTTGAATCTAGTGGAACTAGTTGAGTTCCATACTGTATCTGACTTGACTGTATCTGACAGTTCTAAATTCTGAAGAACTAGCTGAGTTCTTTTACTGAGACTGTGGGAGGTATTCATCTAACCGACATGCCCCAAATGATGCATTATAGCTGAATTAGGGTCCAGTCTGTGCCCTGATCGGAAGGGTATCAATACCGCTCCACTGGTAAGGATAATATGTGAGTGACCCTCGACTAGCAGCTTACTCTAATGAGAATAGTGGTAACCCTCAACTAGCAGGTTAAGCCACCTCATCTACCCTCCAATAGCAGGTATGATGTCTCAACCTATGCTGGCTACATAGTTCTGGAATGTAAGGATTGCTTCTAAGAATCATACCCTCTACCAAAAGGTGAGTTCCCATCCTTGGGTTCACTTGGTGCTAATTTCTACTCCTATCTGAATAGACACTGAATATGATTAACTAATCTAACCATGGACTGAGTTTACTGAATTCAATTAATTGACAAAATACTACTGCTATCTAACAACTGGCTAAGTTCGTGAGATTACTGAGCTTACTGAATTACTGAGCTTTCCTGAGTCATATGACTGACTGAGTTCTATGGATCATGGCTTGACTGGGAATATTGTGAAAACATAACACTGGCTCTAGGCATACTACTAAATTATCGGGTACAAGTACCCCCAGGACTCGATGGAAAGAAACAGACAAAGCATGACTTTCTTGAATATATGACCAATCATCAGAATCCATAATTCATTTATTGAGGCAATTCATCAAATATGTGATATGTATAAGCTTGCACATAAATGGGGATTTCATAATATCATACTAGTTGGGCATTTTTCCTTCACAAAGGCATTTAATCAAACACATGGTAATCATAGTATATGTAGACAACATTATACAATAAATAAACATAATGATTCAACTCTAATTTCATTATTCAAGGGTTTAATCATAGGATCACGTGAATCTACATCTATAATAATCAATTCCACATAAAGTTGGTTACCTAACATGGATTAGAATTTAATAGGTCATTCTCAACATGAACAAAATAAACCCAACATGAAATTCATAAAGAAATTCATATACTTGAACTTTGAAAAGAGATTCTTGGGCTTAATGGATGAAAGGAGTCCTTGAATGAACACTATGCATGCCTGGGATGTGATTTTCATGAAGATTTGTGGAGAAAACTTGAATTATTGGCTTGGAATCAAGCACCTAGGGTTTCTTGCTCCTGGGGATTGATTTCTTAGAGAAACCCAAATTTGTTATTGTAAAAGAATAATGAAAAAATAAGTTGAGGTCAGATATAGATGGGTATATAAACGGGTGGTAAAAAGACCAAAAAGCCCCTTTAGAAACGACTTTAAAATAACTTAATGGAACATACGACGGTGGGTGCGACAGTCTTTATCTATGTCGACGGTCCGTCAGACTAACATCACAGTGGGACCAGAACTAGAACTTACTACATTGGTGTGATGGTGGGGTGCGATGGTCCATCGCTGGGTCGATGGTCCATCTGTCTTGACCTTCACTTTTAGGCAGAATGGGGAATCATTGTTTCCCTTGCGACGGTCGTCACTAGTCCGATGGTCCGTCGCCGTGGGCCGTTGATCCTGGGCAAAAATTTGTCACACTGCCTCGCTATGATAGTCGTGGGCAATGGTCCATCACTAGTTCGACGGTCCGTCAGCCTCACTGTCACACCTGGGCAATTTTATTGCCTTTTGTATTTTGGCCATAACTTTCTTTTTCGATGTCGGATTTTGATGAAATTAGTATCGATGGAAAGCTTATTCAATTTCTCACTTGTAAAAAAGTGAAAATCTAAGAGTGGATTCATCTTTCAAAGAAAGATTCTAACATTCTTGGGACAATTTCAAGCTAGGAAAAAGTACGGGGTGTTACAATTTGTAGGAATAAATATATCTTTAAACGAACATGCAATATAAGACAAAAGATTCACTACTATTAAAGGTTAGGTCTCATTTACTATTTTAACATTCTTGCAGACGATAATCCAACCTCATATCCCGGGGATACAACCGGGAATGACATTTTTGCTTCTACTATTTGTTATTGTAGTTAAAGAAAATCCAATTTTCTGATTGAACAATCTAACAAACCTTAAATTATCGGCAAACACCTAGTAATGTTTCAAGAGTTTGTAAATGGTACTCATCAAGGAAGACTTTAGTGCAATCCATAAAATATCCCTGTGCAATCTCATCTTTACAATTGATAACCTAAATATAACATAAGGTAACAACAAGTTGGAATATTGTAAACTTTCCCAGAGAAATCTTCCATCGGAGATGTCTTAAAACTAAGTTTCTAGTATTTAAGGGGGACAATGGAATTTCTCATAGCAGGTGAATATACTCTTATTTTGTGGGTTCAAGATTACAAGATTTTCATCATCTTATATTATCACTCTTCCACTAGAATCCTATAAAGGTTTATCTTTATTGGATACCCATACAACAGTTGATGATTGGATATTAAACACAAAACTAACATAACAATTCATCGATGTCTCCGGACTAAAGAACTCGAATTTGAATCTTTTGTCATTAGAGACTAAAGTTTCTAAATCTCGCAGGGATTCATTGGTGTTAACTGTTAATAGTTAATACTATCCGAAGCAGATGCTATAGAAAAAAATAGAACAAGAACAATTGGAAATAGTAAAGTAAATCTTGAAATATTTATGAAAAAAATCTAGGGTGGTTGAAAGCAGAAGCCTGAAGAAGGTACATGTAGAATAGAGTGAAACCAGAGAACTGATCTCCAATCTATATCCACGTGACTCTGCAATTTGGCCTAGATTGTTGTGTAAACAAGTATGAGTGTTCAAATTTTATGATTGAACAATCTGACAACCTGAAAGAGTATGCTTCTGTAGTCCTCCGTCCTCTATAAGAACTTCATCCTCAAAGTTCAAGTAGAGCAATGCAACAATGAAAGAGTATCTCTGTCGTAAAGGGAAATATACTTTCACGTCAATTCCATTAGAGGGTTGTGTGATAAAAATTCTATAACTAAAAATGCATATTTTTTTTCCAATCCAGAGCATTGATTGAAAATTGTTGCTAATCGTTCAATCCATTCAAAAGAATGCAGCACAAGAAATGGTTTGTGCAAATTCACCATTTAACTAATTCTTATAATTGAAAATACCAGAACAAAATTTGTCACCAATTTGCTCCCCTAAGCCTACCGAGAAAATGAGCCTAGTTGAAACAAGAAAAGATGACCTAGAGACATGAGTTTTAGCAGCTCCAACAACACAGAAGTAATCGTTAATGCCAATGAGTAAACCAGAGATGAAGTAGGCTGTAAATATTTGACAAGTAATGAATGTGATTTTAGTGTTAGTCCTTTAGATTTACGACTATGGAAGTAACTAAGATTATAGAATACCAACTAACTGAAAACTATAGATATATCTAGCAACATGGGCAATGAGCATGACTAGACTTGAGGTAATAGTAACCTTGACCAAACACGTCTCTAAAGTATCCATATCCATGTATCGCGCCTTACTTTTAGCAGGCCATGCTAACAGCGAAATAAGAAACTTTCTTCACAATGCACAACAGATATAGATTGTGGCAAAGACCTTAAAAAAGTCCCTGACCCCATTATCAAACCTAACCAACTGACACCTCTAGAGGAAAAAACAAAATGTTGTAGTTCGTTTAAATACATTTATCAGACAATAAGAATCCTAGAGGAAAATACTCTTGTCCAGTATCAACCAAAGTTCAGGGTAAAGTAATACTCTATTTGGGTTATCCCCATGAAAGTCTTCTAGAGAATTATGAAAATATGGAACCATAAGGTACCAGTAGCTTGGACTACCTCTAGGCTATCCATGTTCACAAACAGAACAGCTATAGATATGCCCCAATCCCAAACAAGTTAAGATCTGACTATATGAATCTTCATTGACCATGTTTTCTCATTCACCCTCAACTAATATTATCATAAAGAGCAATCGGTGCATTAAGTTCCCACTATGAGTGCGTTCTTAAGAAGAGTCGGACCACAAGGGTCTATGTACGCAACCTCACCCTATATTTCTACAGGATACTATTTTTATAGCTTGAACTCGTGATCTCCTAAATATTAGACATGGAATAATGAATCAGTAATCATGATAGGATAGCTACCTACGTAACCAGTGCTCATATCAAATAGCATCAGAAGTACGAAAATGAAAGCACGAATCAGTAATCACAATAGTATCAACAACTACGTAACTAGTGCTCATATCATATACCATTAGAAAAATGAAAAAATTAATCCAACAAAACTCTGAAATTCAATAAACAACAACAGAATTCATAGACTAGAAGTACTGCTACTACATTGTTCGAATATATTATGTGTTCTAAACTTAATCAACATCAATAGAAAACTCACATACTATTTTTATTCATGTGCTTAAAGCAATCAATCAGTAGACTAACTGATAATGAAATTGATGAAAGTTTCTCTAGTTTTCCATCTTTCTACAAAGAAAGCAAAATACCAGAGTGTAAAGAAAGAGACTAGAAAGGTTTACCAACTGTACAACAAAACTTATCTCATGTAATACTTCATTTTCTAAAAAAATTAAAGTAAACTAACAAGAACAAACATCAGGCTAAAGACAAACATGGTAAGATATCCTGTTAAATCACTGTAGGTTCTCAAAAGAAAAGAAAAATGACTATTGGTCTCGAAATCAACACGCATCAAGCTTTTTATTTATGTGTTGTTGTTAACCAACATATGCTACTCACTATGATTTAAGCATAGACCTCTTAACTTTGAATTAATTTACAGAGACTTATATGAAAAATTGCTTTCAAACACACACAGAAATTGATACAATCAATACTATACGTGAAAGACATGATAACATACCTTAGGAATTTACTTGACATTTATAACATATTTTGCATCTTCAATATTGGGGATAATTATCTTTGTACACCTAGCCACCTGCTCCAAAGATCTAGTTACAGCTTTAAAGTATCTGACAAACAAAGACTTGGTTATTTTTATTTACAAAAAAACACACTTGAAGAGGTTGCTTCTCCAGCATTATTAGCTTATCAGAAAATAGATCCTATTGACTTGGTGCAGCCAACTAAGTATCAGATTCCTTAATACTTACAGATGTAGTAAATTGGAATTTTCCATGCATTTATAAGGAAATATGCAAAGAAAAATAAGTAGGAAACACATATACACATTTTAATACATCCAAATAAATTCCCAGGATCAAGGGACAAGAAAACATTCTTTTTATGGTGGTTCTTGCTAACCCCCAAAAAACAAAGAGCAAAACTAGAGGCAACTAAATAGTAGTTTGAAACTAGAAATGTCATAAGTTCAATAATATATCAAAAGAAAATACAAAAAAAAAGTAAACAGGCAAGCCCTACAAACAATAAGTTGAAGTCAACTAGAACACAACTAGGCAAGATGATGCATTGTTGATTCTTTTGGTAGAATAGAAGAATGACAAAGATCGAAAGGAATTTTAGTTTTGGCTTTTTGCCTATGTTAACTTGCAAGTTAGTCAAACTCTTCTGCTAACTTGCACCCTTAGCCTCCATCTCACTATTAAATTACCCGACTAAATACACCGCCTCAAAATCTATGTTAAGAGTATGGATTGGCACTTAGAGGTTCTCCAATCAACTTTTGTTTTCCTGCAACATCAAAATTACATCATCTAATAACCCGAAGATTTCTAGGAAATTTCATCCCAAGAATGCCTAGTATTAGCTTCTAAAGTGAATGATAATTATTCCATGAGGAATTTTTAAGATCTTCACTTTTTTTCATGTGGAAAATTCAATAAGCTTTCCATTGATATATGATTCACCTAAATTCGATAATCGAGTAAGAAGTTATGACTATTTTAAGTTTTTATCGTAAAACAGCGCCATATTAGTTAGTGGTGCGCCGCGCCACAAGAGGAAATGGCATTTGGAAATTTCCAGTATATGTCCACGATTATGGGGCATTACTCCAGCACCCAAATTCAGAATTGTCCTTTTTCCAGTGTCTCAGCGCAATTTCCCCAGCGTCGCGCCAAAGTTTCAAGTCACGAAAGAAGGGGCAACGCAATGCTTCCGCATCGCGCCATCCCTTTATTTCTCAATTGTCAATTTCCAGTGACACGGCACAATACGCCGTATTGTGACCGGGGCCCAGTTCAAGAAAATTATACTGAAATTAAATGATGCGTCTAGGGTTAAAAGGGTCAATGTTCTACACCTATTTAAACCCAATAACACGTGATTTAGTTATTCTTCACCCAAAATATACTATTTTCTCTCAAATTTCTCTCTAGAACAAGATAGGCTTTTTATTGGGGATTTAAATTCAAGAAGGTTTCACCATCAATCTTTACAAAATCACAAACTAAGGTATGTATAGTGTTCATTCATGGAATCCTTTCGTCTATGAAGCCGAATAATTCTTTTCCTAAATTCACGTTATGGATTTTCTTATGAATTTTATGATTGGGATACTTTTGTTCATATTGATAATGAGTAATTTAATTGTATTCCATGAATGAGTGTTAAATTCCATATGGGTTGATTTATATCTGTATAGATTCATGAAACCCTAGGACTAAACCCTTGAATGATTAAATTGGAATTGAATCATGACAGTTAATTGTTATGTGCTATTGTTTACACATTCTATGCCTACTATGTGTTTGGTTGAGTTCCTAGATGAAGGGAAAGTGTCTAATTAGCATGATATCATGAAAAATCTCCATGTATGTACAAGCTTATGCCTATAACATGTTTGATGAAATTCTTCAGTAAATGTATTATGATGATTATTATGTATTCAAGTAAGTCATGATTAGTTAGTTTCCTTTCATCGTATCCTGAGGGTACTTGTAGCTGAAATATTGGTTGTATACCTAGAGCCATGTCATGTTTCATGATACTCTCAGTCAAGATATGAATCTTTAGACTTCACATAGTCTTCTGACTCAGGAAAAATCTCCATGATCTCATGACTCAGTCAGTTTTCAGATATCAGTAGTATTCTGTCAATCAACAGAACTTAGTAACTCAGCTATTGTTCAGTTCAGTAAATCATGTTTAGTGTCCATTCAGATGGGAGTAGGAATTAGCACTGAGTGAACCCAAGAATGGGGACACACGCTATCAGATGAGGGTGTGATCTTTAGAAGTCATCCTTGCATTCCAGAACTATGTAGCCAGCATAGATTAAGACATCAACACTGTGCAATGAGGGTTGATAAGGTGGATAAGCACTGTCAGATAAGGGCCCCATTATTCTCTTTTAGGGACACTATCAGATAAGGTTCACCTACAGCTTGTTACCAGTGGCACGGTATTGACACCTATCCAATTGGGGTTATAGATTAGACCCCAACTTAGCAATAATGGCATGTCAGGGGCATGTCGGTTAAATACTACCTCCCAAAGTTTCAGTACCAGTCTCAGTAAAAGAACTCAGATAGTTTTTCATATTCAAGACTGTCATATACAGTTGACTCAGATATAGTAAGGGACTCAGATAGTTCCATCAGATTTAGGACTATCAGATACAGTCACCCATGTTATTAGTTATATTCAGATAGAGCTATTTATGCTATCAGTTATATCAGTTATTAGTATGTCATGTCATCAGTATTCAGATTCAGTAATCACGATATCACAGTGTCAGTTACAGTTACATATTTATGTATCCATTCTCGCATTCATGTTAGATAGTCAGCTAGCATTATTCATGCATGTTAACCCTTGCATTATCCTACCTCACATGTATACTTAGTACATTTCATTATACTGATGCATTTACGCTATGGTGCTTTCTTTTTATGTTACACCATAGGTTCAGAGACACGAGTTCTAGATCAGCTTCCAGCCTCAGCAGTCAGAATAGAAGTGAGTCCTCATCCTTCGAGGACATGATTATTTATCCACTATTTCATTAATTAGTTATTAGTTGGAGTTAGTTGGGGACATATCCCATCAACTAATTATTCAGATTATTCGGATATTAGAGGATTTCTAAATAGATGCAGACTATTATATTTCATACTTCAGTGTTTACAATTTAGTTTTAGGTATTGTATTACCCCATAGATATTATTTCATCCATGTTATGTTCAGTATTGAACCTTGTGGCCTTTCAGTGCATGTTTTTACATTATTCAGTATTTTATGCAGTATACATGTACATATATCAGTCATGGGTTAGCTTGTGGTCCTTCGGGGTTATGAGCACCGTGTAGCATTACGGTTTAGCAAATTGGGGTATTACGAACTTGGTATCAGAGCCTAAGGTTCAATAGAGTCCTAGGAAGTCTGAAAACCGCATCTAGTAGAGTTTTGTACATGGGTGTGTTGCGTACCACATTTATGTGCAAGAGGCTATGAGATGTTTAGGAACAGTTTCCCTTCTTTTAGTATTTATATCGTACCAGTGAGCATAATTATAAGTTAATCTCTCAGTTTAATCCGCTTTTTCTTTTTATTTCAGAATATGCCTTCTAAGAGAAGAAATCAATCAGCCCCTCAACCCGAAGAACCTTTGGGTGATCATGTTTCGCATGAAAAGTTTAGGACCACATTAACCACTCTTTATCAGTCAGTAGCTGCCCATAATGAGCAACCAGCTGTTGTTCCGACCAATCCAGTGGCCAACTCAACTGTAGCTAGGATTTGGGACTTCACTCGAATGAATCCTCCATCCTTCCACTGTTCTAAAGTAGATGAAGACCCTTAGGAATTCATTGATCAAGTTCATAAAGTGACATACATAATGGGGTGACTACTATTGAGAGTGCTGAGTTAGCTGCATACCAGTTATAGGATGTGGCTCATATTTAGTTCAAACAGTGAAAGTCAGAAAGGTCAGTTAATGCAAGTCCTATAGAGTTGGAGGAGTTTGTCACTGCATTATTAAATAGATTCTTTCCCTAAGAGCTTAGAGAGGCTAAGGTACTATAATTCATCAACCTCAGGCAGGGCAATATGACGGTGAAAGAGTATTCTGTAAAGTTTACTCAATTAGCCAGATATGCCCCTCAGTGGTTGTAGACAGTAGAACCAAGATTAGTAAGTTCACTTTAGGGTTAAATAATAGCGTGGTTAATGAGTGCAGATCCACCATGCTAAATAGTGACATCACTTTAGCCAGACTTATAACTAATGCTTAGCAGATAGAGGAGCAGAAGATTAAGCAGAGGGAAAAGCAGAATAAGAAATCTAGGACACATAGCTTCAATTTTAGTCAGCCTAAATTAGAAGGAGGAAACCATTCTTAGTTTTATCCTAAGTCATCAGTTCCAGTTCCTTCTTCATCCAGTGCTCCAGCTCCTAAGTTTAGAGACAGAGTGCTAGGCTCTAAGTCTTAGGACAGTGTCAGCAATGCCCGAACTAATCCCCTTTGTCAGACTTATGGTAAGAACTACAAAGGTGCTTGCAGAGATGGAAGCGATGTCTGTTTTAGTTGTGGCAAGCTAGGCTACACAGTCAGAGACTTCCCTTAGTCAGGTTATCAGAGTCATCTCTACTCCTCAGCTCAGTCCGGTCACCCGAATCAGTAGGGTGCCACCACCAGTTCTACTAACGGGTAACGCCTAAATAGACTATATGCTCTTCAGACCCGATAAGATCAAAAAAATTCTCCTAATGTAGTTACTGGTACATTACAGATCTTTCATGTGCATGTTTACGCTTTGCTAGATCCAGGAGCTTCTTTGTCTTTTATTACTCCCTGTATAGCAGTTGATTTCAGAATCAGTCCCGAAATTCTAGTAGAGCCCTTCTCAGTCTCTTCCCCAGTGGGAAAAATCATCATAGCCTAGTGGGTGTTAGGAATTTCCCAGTTATGATATTTCAGAAAGTCACTTTAGTAGACTTAGTCAAATTAGAGATGACTGATTTTGATGTCGTTCTTGGCATAGATTAGCTTCATTCTTGCTATGCCACAGTGGACTGCAAAAATAGAATAGTCCAGTTTCAGTTTCCAAATGAACCCTTCCTTGAGTGGAAGGGTAGTGTATCCACTTTCAGGGGTCATCTTGTTTCCTATCTTCGGGCAATGAAAATGATATCTAAAGGATGTGTCTATCATTTTGTTCAAGTTAAGAACACTAGTTTCAAAACTCCCAGCCTTGAATCATTCCTAGTAGTGAATAAATATTTAGATGTCTTTCCCAAAAATCTTCCAGGAATTCCTCCCAAAAGGGAAATAGACTTTGGCATTGATCTTCTTCCAGATAATTAATCTATCTATATTTTGCCATATATAATGGCATTAACAAAACTCAGAGAATTGAAAGAATAGTTAAAGAATCTCTTAGATAAGGGATTCATCAGACCCAGCATTTCCCCATGGGGCGCACCAGTCTTATTCGTGCGCAAGAAAGACAATTCTCTCAGAATATGCATTGATTATTGTCAACTCAATAAGGTGACGGTTAATAAAAGTATCCTCTTACCAGAATGGATGACTTGTTTGATCAACTTCAAGGTGCCAGCTATTTCTCTAAGATAGACCTCAGATCTAGCTATCATTAGCTCAGAGTTAGAGAAAGTGACGTCTTGAAAATAGCTTTTCGTACTCAGTATGGTCACTTTGAATTCTTAGTTATGTCATTTGATCTTACCAATGCCCCATAAGATTTCATGAACTTGATGAACCACGTGTTCAAGCAGTACTTGGACATGTTCATCATAGTCTTTATAGATGATATTCTAGTCTATTCTCGCACTGAGTGCGATTATGTAGACCATCTCAAAATAGTACTTCAGACTCTCAGAGATCATCAGCTATTTACCAAATTCAGTAAGTGTGAATTTTGGCTAAGGTCAGTAGCATTTCTTGGTCACATCATTTTTGGTGATGGCATTAGAGTTGATCCTCAAAAGACTGAAGCAGTAAAAAACTATCCAAGACGTCTCTCTATCAAATATCAGGATTTTCTTAGGTTTGGCTAGCTATTATAGATGGTTTGTTGAAGGATTTTCATCTATTTCATCCCCTATATCTAGATTGACTCAGAAGAAAGTTAAGTTTCAGTGGTCAAACCTTTGCGAGAAGAGTTTTTAGGAGTTGAAGACTCGACTTACCTCAGCCCCTGTCTTAGCTCTTCCATATGGTTCAGATGGTTCATGGTGTATTTGATGCATCCAGAGTAGGTTTGGGTTTTGTCCTCATGCAGCATGGTAAGGTCATAGCCTACGCCTCCAGATAGCTTAAACCTATGAGAGGAATTATCCTACTCATGATATTGAATTAGCATCCGTAGTCTTTGCCTTGAAGATTTGGAGGCATTATCTCCAGAGAGTTCATGTAGATGTCTTCATAGATCACAAGAGTTTTCAGTATGTCTTTCTCAAAAAGATCTCAATATTTGTTAGAGAAAGTGGTTAGAGCTCTTAAAAGACTACTACATGAGTGTCCTCTATCATCCAAGCAAGGCTAATATAGTGGCCGACGCTCTCAGTAGGCTATCCATGGGTAGTGTTTCTCATGTGGAGGATAGTAAGAAAAATTTAGCTCAAGAAGTCCATCAGCTTGCCAGACTAGGCATTTACTTAGTCGATTCTTCAGAGGGTAGTATATGTGTTCAGAGTAGTTCAGAATCATCTCTAGTTTCCGAGGTACAATAAAAGCAAGATAGGGATCCCAGCCTTGTTAAGTTGAAAGAGTCAGTTCAGGATCAGAAAGTAGAGGTTTTCTCCCAAGGGGGAGATGGTGTTTTGTATTGTCAGGGTTTTCTCTGTGTTCCAGGTGTAGATGACTTAAGTCAGCGAATTCTTGCAGAAGCGTATGGTGCACACTACTCTATTCATCCAGGGGCCACAAAGATGTACTATGACTTGTGGAAAATCTATTGGTGGAGTGGGATGAAAAGAGACATTGCAGAGTTTGTGGCTAACTGCTCTATATGTCAGCAAGTTAAGATAGAGCATCAGAAGCCTAGTGGGTCCATATAGGAGTTCAGTATTCCTACTTGGAAGTGGGAATTTGTGAACATGGACTTTATGATGGGTTTGCCTCGAATTCGTCATCAGCATGATTCAGTCTGAGTCATTATAGACAGAATGACTAAATCAGCTTATTTTCTTCCAGTTCATACCTCTTATTCAACTGAGGATTACGCCAAACTCTATATCAAGGAGTTGGTTAGATTTCACAGTGTTTCATTGTCCATTATGTCAGACAGAGGTACCTAGTTCACCTCTCATTACTGGAAAGCATTCCAAAAGGGTCTCGGTACCCAAGTTCATCTCAGTACAGCCTTTCATCCTTAGACAGTTGGTCAACCAGAAAGGACCATTCAGACTTTAGAAGATATGCTAAGGGCGTGTGCAATTGATTTCAAGGGAAGTTGGGATGACCACTTGCCTTTGATTGAGTTTGCGTATAACAACTATCATTCAAGTATTCAGATAGATCCATTCTAAGCTCTCTATGGTAGGATATATAGATCTCTAATTGGTTGGTTCAAAGTTAGTGAGACCTCAGTCACAGGTCCTAACTTAGTATTTGACGCCTTAAAAAAAGTCCAGTTAATCAGTGAAAGACTCCTGGCAGCTCAGAGCTGACAGAAGTCTTATGCAGATATTTGTAGAAAAGATCTCAAGTTTGAGGTTGGTGATCATATCTATCTAAAGATCTCTCCCATGAAGGGAGTGAAGAGATTTGGCAAGAAGGGAAAGCTTAGTCCCCAATATGTCGATCCCTTTAATATTCTTAGTCATTTCGGCAAGGTAGCTTATGACCTTGAATAGCCTTCAGATCTAGCCTCAGTTCATCTAGTATTTCATGTCTGTTTGCTCAAGAAATGCATAGTAGACCCCTCAGTCGTAGTCCCTATTCAGAGCATTGATGTTTAGAACAGTCTCTCTTATGAAGAGATTTCAGTCGAAAACTTAGACTATCAGACTCGTAGATTGAGGAATAAAGAAGTCCCTCTAGTTAAAGTTCTTTGGTGAAATATTTCCATTGAGGGAGCTACTTGGGAAGTAGAAGCAGACATACGTACCAAGTATCCTCACCTCTTCTCTACCAACTCAGATCAAGCTCAAGGTAACAGTTCTCCTTAAGCTTACTCAGTTTCATGATCAATGTTCATCACGAACTTGGTATTTAGTTTTTTGTTCATTTTTCCAGTATAAACTTGGTATCAAGTATCATTGCATATTCATTCATGCATTCATGAATCAGTTACACAAGTATCAGGTATCCATGTTCAGTATGTTATGTTTAGCTTGTCAGTCATGAGATCATGTACCAGTTATTCATGTTAACTTCATGTTCATCTAATTATTTCCCCTCTCATTCAGTTTCATTCGAGGAAGAATGTTCTCAAGGGGGAAATATTGTAATACCCCAAAGATTTCTAGTAAATTTAGTCCCAAGAATGCCTAGTATTAGCTTCTAAATTAAATGATAATTATTCCATGAGGAATTTTCAAGATTTTCACTTTTTGTTATGTGAAAAATTCAATAAGCTTTCCATCGATACCTGATTCGCTTAAATCTGATAACTGGATAAGAAGTTATGACTATTTCAAGTTCCCATCATAAAACAGCGCCATATTAGTCAGTGGCGCGCCGCACCACGAGAGGAAATGGCATTTGGTAATTTCTAGTAGGTGTCCGCGATTATGGTGCGTCGCGCCATCACTCAAATTCAAAATTGTCATTTTTTCAGTGTCTCAGCATCATTTCCCCCATGTCGCGCCAAAGTTCCAAGTCACGAAGGAAGGGACAACGTGATGGCTCCGCATCACGCCATCACTTTATTTCCCAATTGTCAATTTCCAGTGACACGGCACATTAATGCTGCTCGCGCCAGGGTCCCAGTTCAGGAAAATTTTATTAAAATTAAATGACGCGTCCAGGGTTAAAAGGGTTAATTTCCTACCCCTATTTAAACCCAATAACACGTGATTTAGTTATTCTTCACCCAAAATATACAATTTTCTCTCAAGTTTCTCTCAAGATCAAGCTAAGGTTTCTATTGGGGATTCAAATTCAAGAAGGTTTCACGATCAATCTTCATGAAATCATGAACTAAGGTATGCATAGTGTTCATTCATGGACTCCTTTCGTCCATGAAGACCAAGAATTCCTTTTCTAAATTCAAGTTATGGATTTTCTTATGAATTTTATGATTAGGCTGCTTTTTTCATATTGATAATAAGTAATTGAATTGTGTTCCATGAATGAGTGTTAAATTCCATATGGGTTGATTTGTATCAGCATAGATTCATGAAACCCTAGGACTAAACCCTTGAATGATTAAATTGGAATTGAATCATTACAGTTAATTGTTGTGTGATGTTGTTTACATATTCTATGGCTACTATGTATTTGGTTGAATGCCTAGATGAAGGTAAAGTATCTAATTAGCATGATATCATGAAATCCCCATGTACGTACAAGCTTATGCCTATTATATGTTTGATAAAATGCTTCAGTAAATGTATTATGATGATTATTATGTATTCAAGTAAGTCATGCTTTATCAGTTTCCTTCCATCGATTCCTGGGGGTACTTGTACCCAAACATTAGCTATGTACCTAGATCCATGTCATGTTTTCATGATACTCTCAGTAAAGCTATGAATCCTTAGCCTTCAAATAGTCTTACGACTTAGGAAAAATCTCTATGATCTCATGACTCAGTCAGTTGTTAGATATCAGTAGTATTCGTCAGTCAACGGAACTTAGTAACTCAGCTCATGTTCAGTTCAGTAAATCATATTCAGTGTCCATTCAGATGGGAGTAGGAATTAGCATCGAGTGAACCCAAGGATGAGGATACACACTATCAGATAAGGGTGTAATCCTTGTATTCCGGAACTAGATAGCCAGCATAGGTTAAGACACGCTGTCCGATGAGGGTTGATGAAATGGATAAGCACTGCCAGATAAGGGCCCCACCATTCTCTTTTGGGGACACTATCGGATAAGGGTCACCCACAGCTTGTCCTTACTAGTGGTGCGGTAGTGTCACCCTTCTAATTGGGGTTACAGATTGGACCCTAACTCAGCCATAATGGAGTATTAGGGTCATGTCGGTTAAATACTACCTCCCACAGTTTTAGTACTAGTCTCAGTATAAAAACTCAGATAGTTCTTCAGATTCAAGACTGTCAGATACAGTCGACTCAGATACAGTAAGGAACTCAGATAGTTCTATCATATCAGAACTGTCAAATACAGTCACCCATGATATTAGTTATATTCAGATACAACTATTTATGCTATTAGTTATATCATTTATTAGTATGTCATGTTATCAGTATTCAGATTCAGTAATCACGATATCACAATTTCAGTTACAGTTACATATTTATGTATGCATTCTCGTATTCATGTTAGACAGTCAGCTAGAATTATTCATGCATGTTAACCCTTGCATTATCCTACCTCACATGTATACTCAGTAATTCTATTGTACTGACGCATTTGCACTATGGTGCTTTCTTTTTATGTTACACCATAGGTTCGTAGACACAAGTTCCATATCAGCAGTAGATTCCAGTCTCCGCAGTCAGAATAGAAGTGAGTCCTCATCTTTCTAGGATATGATTATTTCTCCACTATTTCATTAATTATTTATTAGTTGGAATTAGTTGGGGACATGTCCCATCAACTCCTTATTCAGATTATTAAGACAGTAAAGGCTTTCAGACTAGATACAGACTATTATGTTTCAGACTTCAGTGTTTACAATTTTGTTTTGGGTATTGTATTACCCCATAGATGTTATCTCATTTATGTTATGTTTAGTATTGAAACTTGTGGCCTTTCAGTACATATTTCCACATTATTCAGTATTTTATACAGTATACAGGTATAGATATCAGTCATGGGTTAGCTTGTGGTCCTTCGAGGTCAGGAGCACCGTGTAGCGTTCTAAGTTTAACAAATTAGGGTGTTACACATCATCACCCTAAAATCCTTCATGGAAATTCAGCTCAATAGGCGTGTTTATAAATAACTTATGAAATTCATCCCCCTAAAATCAACTTAACAAGATATAAATAATTTTGGAGAGTTATATATTAACATGTACGTACCTGATATTACTTATTATGAGGTTACATCACAAGTTAATGTCGTCGTTGTCATTTGTGCTATCAGCTTCATTGTTAGTAGTACTATTATTACCCTCATTCTCCTTATGGTCACTGATGTACTCAACCTTAATGTCATCCTCTTGGTCAGAATCTTCTCCATCATAATCAGTTTCAACTTTATATTCTGTTTGAGCCTCCAATTCATTACATTTGCACCTATGGTAATCGACTCAACATCATCTCTATATAGTTGACTCAATGTATCAACTGTATCATTAACAATTTATTTACTTTCAAGTGACGTATCTTGATACACTTCAGTATTTGTAACAAGGAACTCATTATTTTCTACCTCTGAGTTTTCCTTTTCTGGCACATCATATATGTGCCTAGCTTGAAATTTGAACACAATTCACCAATCTTCCCCCAGTTTTGGGTCATTAATATAAAATACTTGCTTTGCTTGAGTAGCTAGTACAAAAGGATCATGTTCATACCAAAATCTTTTAACACAGATGCTCGTAAAAGTTTAATCTTCTTTCATCCCTATTTTCTTGAGAAGATCAAACCACTTGCATTTGAATAGGAAAACTCAATTTTCTTCAATATACTCTAACTCAAGGATGTCAGTTATGATACCATAAAATTCAATCTCCACTTTTTCATGAAGGCCTCTAACAACTGTATCACAATTTTGACTTTTACGTAATTCATCGTATTGCTGAATATGGTACCTAGCACCATTTACAATACAACCAGTACGTTTTGTTCCATGCACATCAGGACCCACATCCAAAGGATATAGTTTCATGATAGATCTTAACTTCTCCTTATTAAATAACTGCATAATCTATGAGGAAAGGTTATTGCTTTTAATTAGTAAAGAATAAGAAGATAAAATTTAAAGACACAACATGATTATTATCTTAAAGTCACTTACTTTCCTTTTGAACAATGAAGGAAATTATTCTCTGTGTTTCTCTTCTATATCCACAATACCTTGCTTCAATAGATCTTCTTTATGCTCTCTGCATATAACAAAGTAAGTTATTTAGAAACAGTTTAAATAAAAAATATCAACATATGTAAATATATATAAAAGAACTACTTACTCAAAAAAAGGTTCTGCTTCTTCGCAATTATTCAACACATACCACTGAGCCATGTCAAAATCTTTCTTTGGTATGGTATCATAATCTCCATCTTTATATGGTCTAATGCTTTTTAAAAATATTTCTAAAATAGGCCCATCATTGTTACTAGATCCATCATCATTTTATTCTTTACAATTAAATCTAGTCTCAATGTCATCAAGATACATAGATCAAAATGTCAAACAATTATCAATAATATAGCCTTTAGCAATAGAACTTTCAGGTCGTGCCTTGTTTCGGACATAACTCTTAAGCTTGCACACAAACCTCTCAATTTTGTACATCCAATGATATTGTACTAGTCCACCATACATTGCCTCTCGTGGTAAATGCACAGCGAAATATACCATAACATAAAAAACAAGCAGGTGAAAAGATCATCTCAAGCTTACATAATATAACAACTATTTTCCTTTCTAGTTGTTCCAAGTCATCTCATCTCAATATCTTACAGCATAATCATCGGAAAAAATCACTTAACTCAATCAATGCTGAAGACACATCTTTATTTTTAAATTCACGAATAGCAATATGCAGCACTCGATGTAACAAAACATGATAGTCGTAACCTTTGAGTCTAGTTATATTACCATCATCCCTATTTACTCACCCTGAGATATTTGAAGCATAGCCATCAAGAAATTTAACAGAATTTAACAATGCCCAAAACATTTTTTTCTCTTATTTTGACATATAATAACAAACACCATCCATTGTATAATTAGAACCATCATGTTGCAACCATAGTTCTTTTCTTATGTTCATATCCTTTAGATCTTGTCTTGCTTTATATGTATCTTTAGTTTTCCCATCAATATTCAATAATATCCCTAAAATATCCTCACAGCATGACATCTAAATTATGTCACAACTTTAAGTTCTTCCAGTAGGGCAACTCAAATAGAATACTTTTCCTCACCCAACTCAACTTTTTGAGAAAACGTTTCTTTATTTTATTATTTGAGTGTTTTCCTGGTCTATAAGTACTGAGTAAATCCAATTGCTGCAAGACATCATCACCTGAGAGCTCTTTTGACTTTATTATTTTTACTATCTTCCCATCAAATTTTTTGCTTCTTCTCCAAGAGTGACTGGGTTCAAGATGCCGACGATAACCCATGTAAGAAATTTTACCTCTTACCCTTTGTGAAGATGCATCCTTATTGCAAGTAGGACATGTCATATATCCCTTAGTGCTCCATCCCGATAAATTAACTAATTCCTTAAAATAAGTTATTTATTCTACAATAGTTTATAATCGGAACATAAACATAACATATGCAGAAAAACAAGATTCTCTATAACAATGAATGAAAATTCAATTTTATCATTTGTTGTCAATAAACTAAAAGAACACCTCTTTTTCATGCAAAAATACAATTAATAATTGTACAAATTTTATCTCTCTCTCTCTCCTTGTTCTTCATTTCTTATTAGAAGAGTTGTCCTCCAAAAATAAAAAATAAAAAAGAATTCTAGGGAGTAGTTTGAAAGATACTAGTGATCCAAGTGATAAATGGGGTTATATAACAATACAGTTGAACTTGAAAGGAAATTCTACCAAAACTGAAAATGAAGAAAGCAGTCATGAGTTGGACTTGATTTAGGACTCACTATTAAAGTAAGATCCATAATGTTTCAAGAAAACACCCCGTACTTTTCCTATCTTTCTTACTCAGTGACAAAAAAAGTTATGAACAGAATGAGTCAAATACATAAAAATATATTTACAAAGTTTGACTCTTTCAAATCATCTTACAATGCCTCATAAATAGTCTAATACATAAGTAGTATAGATTGTTAGACAACAAGGAAAGTAGAGAATTTAAAAACATACCATAAGCTGGAAAATCATTTGTGGTTCATAAAACAGCAGCATGGATTTTGAAGCATTCCCCAGTTGATGCATCGAATGTCTCTACACCATCACTCTATAACTCTTTCAATTCATCAACCAAAGGACGCAAATAAATATTAATATCCTTTCCTGGTGCTTGGGGACCAAGAATAAGTAATGACATCATTATAAATGTGCCCTTAAAGATTTCCACAGAAAAAGATTATAAGGAAAAAGAATGACAGGCCACATACTATATGAAGTGCTCATGTTACCATATGGATTAAAACCATCAGTTGCAAGACCGAGTCTAATATTATGAGGTTCTTGTGCAAATCACTAATGATTCTTGTCAAAATTTTTTCATGCTTCAGAATCAGTGGGATACCTTAATACATTCACCTTATTAAGACGTTTCTCTTTATGCCACCTCTTGTACACACTTGTTTTATTAGATATAAATAACCTTTGAAGTCTCACCTTTAATGGAAAATACCGCAAAACCTTATGAGGAATCCTTTTATCCTTTATATTGTCAATCTTCCACCTTGAAGTACTACAATGTGGACACTTTTGTCTATCTTTATGTTCAGCCCAGTACAACACACAGTTATTTTTGCAAGCATGGATGGAAATATATCCTAATTCTAAACCCTGCAGCATGTTTTTAGCATCATAATATGACTTAGGAAGTGTCTTTTTAGTTGGCAATGCCTTTTTTAGCAACTCCAGCAACATATCAAATTATTCATTACTCTATTGATTGTATACTTTCAAGTGTAGAAACTTCACAAGAAATGAAAGCTTTAAAATTTTTTTACATCCCCGATATAATTCACGTTCAACTTCTTTCAGCAATTTTTCAAACATTGTAGCTTCTTTCTCACTCAAATTACTACACACGTTATTGCCAGTATCTTTCGAATGATTGGCAAAAGATCCTTCAACAACCTCTTCTAACATAGTACGAATCCCATCATCCTTATCATGGGCTTCGTTTTCATCTTCATTGTAAATTGATTCATTGTTATATCTCATTTATGATTGTTCTCCATGGTGTCTCCAGTGCACGTAACTTTTCATAATTCCTTCAAGCAATAAGTGGTCATGCACTACTTTTTGTGTTTGAAAAAACACATTTAAGCAATCTGTACATGGGCATCAAACTTTGATATTTCAATTAAAGTGAGATCGAACAAGCCGCATAAAAGATTGGACACCCTCAATATATCATTTAGTGAACTTTGGTTTATGCATCCAACTTTTATCCATGATAGCCTACACAAGCAAATAAATATCATACGAGTTTAAACCTCTACAGTAACTTTTTGTTTTATAATTTTCTACTAAAAGTTTAGATACAGTACCTACCTTGCTTCATTATTTCATATATTGAATTTTCCTCGCCCTGCCTTGCCCTATTTAAGTCCTGAAATGCTCATTTAAACCTTGTCAGCCCCGCCATTCCCTATTTCCACCTCCACGTATGACAAATCAATTCACAAATAAGAAATTAGTATTTTGATATCAAGAATCAAAAAAAAATATTTTACCTCTAGTTTCAATAAATAGAATGTCAGAATCTAGCTATATTCACTCAATTATAGAAATCTTCTACCCAAAACAAAAATTGCAATCATGAACAAGAAATTCAGATTAAATGTAGATTAACCATAGAAAATTGAAGTAATTAAACTAAATTCACTCACCTAAATGTAACATTATAAACCTCAAACTAAAAAGTTACAATATTGAACAAGATTAGAATAAGACAAAAGATAGGGAATTGAGGTAATTGAACTAAATAAAATCACATAAATGTAAAATCATAAACCCTAAATGAAAAAAGTACCAATATTGAGGAAATTTAGAATAAAAAATAGGAATTGGGGGAACCTGAATATGGAATTCTTGAATCTTGATAGGGTTAGCTTTCTTTGTGAATATCCTAGGTTAGAGGTATCTGAATACTTTATTTTTCCTTGGGTAACATTTGCCTAAAGCCAAAATAAGACTATATTTCTTAATTTATCAAAGTTGTTGTCATATAATTAGTACGAATATTAATAATCAAAGTATTATATAATTATGCTTTATCAATAGTCACTGAAGTTAGAATGACTTTTTTATGTAATTATTAAGTAAAATTATTATTAACGGATAAAATTGATTGATTTTTAGATAATTATTATGATTTATATTATTTTTATTATTTTTAAATAATATGTGTATTTCTATGCCAATTTATTATAGATTTGTCACGAAATATATTTTTTTCCGACTTTAAAAAGAAATTTTATCATTTACATCAGATTTTTGTTATTTTAGTTTTATTGCTCTTTTAGATCCTTTTCGTTCACATGAAATTCAAATTTAATCAATTCAATTTATTAAATTAAACAAAGTATTTTTTTTCATAGGTAAATTTAAATGATTAAAGTATTCAATTTGTTAATTTTTTCATAAGTATTCAATTTAAATAATTAATAAATAATTTAAATAATTAATAATATGATTATTTTACTATAGTATCTCTATTAAATTATGTTTATATTGTCTTGAAAATATATAGAAGTTAGAGTAATATTCCAATAAGACCAATCATATATGTGTCATTTTATTTGAAATGCCCCACATGCAGTGGTGGACCCGAGATTACTATTAAGGGAATTCAAAAATTGAAAAAGTGAACATACGAATGAGTCGAAGAGGGTTCAACCCCTACTATATATACATAAAAAATTATTTCAACCATGTCTAAATAGTATAATTTTTTACCGAAGGGGGTTGGATGAACCCCGTAAACCAAAGGTGGCTCCGCCTCTGCCCACATGTTAAAGATAGTAGAAAGAATATAATGTGAGTTCAATTCCATTTATATTTATAAGACTAAATACTCGAGCGCTCGAACTAACATGGGCCCAATATATGTTACTCTCTCGGTCTATCAATAGTTGTTCACTATTAACTTGACACACAAGTTAAAATATAGTAAATGTTAGGGATAATGTTATTATATTATATTTTGAATATAATAAATTTGATGCTTTGCAAAATTTAGTAGATAATCAATCGTATTTAATATCAACGATAAAATAGGTAAAAATGAAAAATTATCCATTGATTTTTCAAATTGAACCAGTATTGTTGCACATCCATTTTTAATTTAATGGACGAGTAAATTTGAACGTAGGGAGTAATGTTTTAGTCCCAGTTTATGTGACACAAATGTAATATGACGTTAACTATATTTCTATATATGTTTTAAAAATGTAATTATTAATTATAATTTATAGTACTTTTAAAATAACTTTTATATTATATGCATTACTTTCTCTATCCCCATTTTTACGACACATATAGAAGTTTATCGTATTTAATATTGAGAATATCAGCATTAAGAAAATCGCCCAAACAATGTTTTCTAATTAAGAGTTTTTTAAAAAAATTATTATTTTTTTAAAAAAAGAATATGAGTGATAATGTCAAAACAGTAAAAATATTTTTTTAGAAATTATGCAATTAACGTTATTTTTTTTACACCAAATTAAACACCGCCTAAATAATACGTAAACATAACTAGCCGAGCATTACTGTTTTACACCCTACTAAAGGACT
>NC_061117.1:93303210-93303765 GCF_002878395.1 Capsicum annuum | reverse complement strand
GTACAAGGGTAGAATTGAACCTCAAATATCTCTGAATTTGTATTCAACACCAATTGAAACGAAAGAGCTTTTCTTATGGCGTGTTGTTGTTTGGTTGGCTGACCAGAGTTGTCGGAGTTAGTGATGGTGACGGTGGTCTTTTGTCAATAAAATTTTGTAAGAAATCAAAATTGAGGGAGTTAATTTGGTGGAAAACGAAGGGCGAATATTGTTGTTGCTAATTTTGGGTACAAAACTGCTAATGGAGAAGTTTCTCCATCTCTTACTATTAATGTTAGTGGTGAAGAAGAGAAAAATCCGTCTCCATCCCCTTTTGTTCTTCGTATATTTAAAAGAATTATTTCTTTATTTTAAAAGTGCCGTATTTATGTTATGTAATCTTGTGCTGTGCTTAACTATGTGTTTGTGTGGTATCTCGTGTCTTGAGCCGGGGGTCTATCGAAAACAGCCTTTCTACTTCTTCAGAGGTAGAGGTATGGACTGCGTACATCTTTCCCCCCCCCCCCCCCAGACCCCACTAGGTGGGAATACACTGGGTTTGTTGTTGTTGTTGTG
>NC_061117.1:93282729-93303110 GCF_002878395.1 Capsicum annuum | reverse complement strand
TTGTTGTTGTTGTTGTTGTTTCTTTATTTTAAAAAGATGAAAATTTATTTTTTAAATTATTTGAGTTCACATGCCACATGTCATAATTTTTTTCGTTAATATTTGTGTATCTAATAGAAAAATGGGCCTATTGAAGGTGCCTAAGTGAATTCTCCAAACAAGTTTAAGGGGCTATCGATAACTTATAATTCTTAAATTTATATACATTTATGATATGGATAAAAAAGTAATGAGCATCCATTACTTTAAGATTATAGATCTATCACGAAATGCATTCTTTGTTCGTCTCTATAATTTTGTATCAGTTACATCAAATTTTTTGTTATTTTAATTTCTTTCACGCAAAATTAAATTTAAGTAGTAGGACTCTTTAGTCCAGGCTCTCAAGAAAATATATAATGAACAAGTAAATATGAACGGAGGGTGTCTTAGTCTCAATTTATGTGACACAAATGTAATTTGGAATTACTAAAATTTTCTATATGTTTTTTTTAAATTTAGTTATTGATTATTATATTTTATAGTACTTTTAAAATAACTTTTATATTATATAATGTCAAAACAGTAAAATTATTTTTGTTAGAAATTATGCAGTTAATGTTATTTTTTACACCAAATCAAACACTGCCTAAATATTATGCGACATAACTAGAATAAACATTATTTATACATAAATTTTGTATAATTCTTATACACCCTACAAATGGACCCTTTAGTTTATCCATAGTTCTCTTTTTAAAATAATTAATTTATAGCTAATCACATTTAATTATAATTAAATAAAAAATTATGTATATTAATTAATTATAATTTTGTGATAATTTATTTGTAAATACACTATAATATATTTGATGGATACTTCTACTCATTTCCAAACCCGCCAAACCAAAAATAAAATCCCAAACATTTACTTATTTAACCCAACCAAAGTATATACAAAGTACATACGACCAAATTGTTTTATATGTATAAAAATAGTTTGATGGATACTTCTACACATTTCCAAACAGCCAAACCAAGAAAAAAATTCCAAACATTTCTAAAGCTTTCCAACAGTTGCAGCTACTATAGTTCATACGAGCATCCATGAAATCTTGTGATAATTGAGATTGAATTAGATATATGTGGAATTCTTTTCAAGTATTTCTAGGGTTAGAATAAAATTTTGTACTTGTAAATATATTTTTGTGTAATTATAATTAGGTGGGGAACCTATAAAATTGGTCAAGCACTACTCAACTTCCTAATCTGAGGCACTACAACATTAGTTTCTTCACTAGCACACCAAAGAGAAACACAGTAAAAGGGGAAATGGAGAAAAAAAACCATTTTTTGGCACTTACTTTTCTTTAAGGTTTTTGGCACCAAAAGAATTTCAGAAAAACTACTATATATATGAGAAAACAAATGAAGATGCTTTATTGCAACGTGAAGAAAAATTTTTGAACCTGAACAAGAATACCATGTACGCGATGTACAAATTCTATTGTGAATCTTATTAAATAACAAATTATCAGAAAATCCTATTAGTTACAAGTTACTTAACAATCGATTAGCAAAAGATGTGTAGCTAATTCATATTTTTGTTTTAAGGAATAAAAAGTATATGGATCGGTTATGCTTTTGGTTGAGTTAAGCACAAAGTTTTTAGGATTAGGACCAGTGAAGTTTCAACGCTTTATGACAAAAAAAATTCACAAGTTTTTGGTTGTCGTTTTTACTAACCTTCTTATAGCTTCTTCCATTCCAATGTAATGTCGATGGACAAATCGTCTTCAATAATACGCTAAACATATGCCCTACATACGGAAAATAAGTGACACTTGAGAATTCAATCACTATAAACATAATTGATGTAGATATCAATCATTAAAAGAGGACATTATCAACATAAATGTATATTCACTTCTTACAATATGCGACTAAGCACTTAAGTAAAATAGAGTATAGATAATCCGTAACTTATTATGACTGAGTAATTGAAAATTTCATTCGTTATTTAATCTTGGGAAACTTCTTCGTTTCAAAAAATTTTCTGAACTGAACTTTAAAGTATTCGCCTTGAACTTCTTAAAGGCTATTTTGAAAGGTTTCTAGCATGCCTATAATTGTTGTCTCCTATATTTTATTTAGGTGTCTCACTCCATCGGGAACCTTCTCCAATTTCTTGCAGTCTTCAAAGATGAACCAGACTAAGCATGGTCCTGTCTCGACCCTCTAAGTTTCTAATTTTGGCAGCCCCCAGAGTTTAAGAGTTTTGAGGAGGGGAAACCCTTATGGAGAACAACACATTACCTTGTCAGTGTACGCGTTTCCACGTAATGATAAAGAAAATAGTTTAGGCAACTTTTGTAGAATTATAATCATAGGGTCTTCTTCAAGTCCACTCCTTCTCAAGGTTAACTTGATGAGGCTTTGAGAAAAGAAGTGGTGTTCTGGTAGCTTACTGATATGTCCAATTAGATAGGAATTGTATATATGAGTAATTAATTCTTGGAAAGAACAAAGCTGATCTAACATGCTAAAATGACTTATCATCAGTAGAGCAATAATTCTGAACATGTAAGACGCCGTAAAATTCTTAGCTTAACTCATTCCTTTAAGCTTGTTAAGGGGGCACCCGACTTAGAAAATTTTAGCAAAGTATCAAGACTTAGAATCATTTTAGCCTTCCAAATTTAGAGGATTTTATTTCCAACCTTCCTGGCTTAGTTAGTCGATTTTTAAATTAATTCATGATTAGTGTCACTTGTAGGTCATCTCAGGCAAGTTTTGGATTTTTTGGACTAGCGTAAGGGCAAGTTTTGATGCCCAAAATAGTGAAAGATAGTGATAGCCTGTGTTGCGAGGGACAATCAACCCAAGTAAGGGTCGCGCCATGATGGCTACTTGACCCGAGTAGGGGTCGCATAGAAATGGCTTATTGATCCAAGCTGGGGTCACGATGCGAGGGCAACCTTGTTCAAAACTATTTTAATACGGGTTATGGGGGGAAATGGGTCATTTTCCCCATCCTTATTCAGACTTAACATAAAATCAATCAGCCTATAAGGACAAAAATCTCATTCTTCACTCATAAACTCTCTCAAGATCAACCCCTTGCCTCATCAAGTTCAAGAATTCAAGTGTCAAGAACTTACTTCAATCTTCTCGATTTGGTCTCAGTATAGAACTCAGATTAGTTCTACAGACTCAGGACTGTCAGACACAGTTACTCAGCTTAGTACGGAACTCAGTATAGTTCCACAGAATCAAGAGTATTAGATACAGTCATTTAGTTATCAGTAATTCAGTATCAATATACTCAGATATCAGTTAATCAGTATTCAGATTCAGTATCCAGTGTTATCAAGATTTCAGTTACAGTATACGTATTTATGTATGTACTCTCATTCAATCATATTCATAATATTCAGTTAGTATTGTTCATGCATATGAACCCATGCATTTTAGCCTACCTTACTGAGCATACCAGTACATTCAAAGTACTGACACATGCCTTTATTTTGTTCTATGATGTCTTATATCATAGGTTCAGACACCTGGGCTCCCGAGCACCATTAGCAGTTCAGATTTTCAGCAGTCAGAGTTAGTGGTGAGTCCTCATAATTCCAGGACATAATTTTTTTATTTCAGTATTCTAGTTATCAGTTCACTTTTAATAGTTGGAGTTAGTTGGAGGCTTGTCCCATCAACTCTAAAGTTCAGACAGTCTAGAGACTTTTCAGAATAGAAGTATTTTCTGACAGATATTTCAGTTTTGGTATAAGTATATTGTATTCAGTTTTATTATAGTATTAAACCTTATGGCATGTTTTCGCCTAATTTTCATATATTATAGTATTATTATTTAGTTAATACAGCAGGTATCAGTCATGGGTTATTTTATGGTCCTTTGAGATTATGAGCACCGTGTAGCATCCAGGGTACTGACTCGGGGCATTAGAAACTTGGTATCAGAGCCTACATTTTAATAGAGTCCTAGGAATTCTAAAAGTTGCATCTAGTAGAGTCTTATGCATGGGTGTATTACATGCCACACTTATGGACAGGAGGCTATGAGATGTTTTAGGAATAATTTTCTTTCTTTTAGTATTCATGTCGTATGAGTGAGCATGAGCACTAGTTAAACCCTCTTTATAATCTAAGTTTCTCTTTTGTTTACAAAATATGCCTCCAAAGAGGACTAAGGGAAGAGGAACGGGAGACCAGCCAGAACCCAAGCCCATCCAAATAGATCCTCTGGATGAACATATCTCCCACGCTAAATTTAGAGTAGCATTCACCACCCTAGCTCATTCTGTGGTATCCCAAAATGAATGCTCAGCTTCTTTTCCATCCAACCTAGTGTCCAATACTACTGCAGCTAGGATTTGGGACTTCACCCAAATGAATCCTCCCTTATTCTCAGGTTATAGGAGTTCCTCGATTAGGTTCAGAAAGTCACAGATATCATGAGAGTAACTTCCAGTGAGAGTGCTGAGTTAGCCACCTATCAGCTATAAGATGTAGCCCATATGTGTTTTAGGCGGTGGAAGGTAGAAAGGGGTATAGATGCAGAGCCCATAGAATGGGAAGAATTTGCTATGACCTTCTTAGATAGATTCTTTCCCTTAGAGCTAAAAGAAGCCAAGGTATTAGATTTCATCAATCTCAGGAAAGGAAATATGAGTGTGAAAGAGTATTTTCTCAAGTTTACTCAGTTATCCAGGTATGCTCCCAAGTTTACTCAGTTAGCCATGTATGTTCCTCATGTAGTAGCAGATAATAAATCCAAAATAAGCAAGTTTATGTCTGGGGTATCGGGTAGAGTGGTTAAGGAGTGTAGGACTAGGATGTTGATTAGGGAGATAGACATATCTAGGATTATCGTCCATTCTCAACAGATTGAGTAACAAAAACTTAAGAAAAATGAAAGAGAAAATAAGAGACCCAGAATGGGTAGCTATAGTTTTGCCCAGCTAAGGTCAGAGGGTGGTAACTATTCTTGGTTTATTTAAAAGTTTTTAGCCCTAGTTCCATCTTTAGCTAGTACACCAGTACCAAGGTTCAGGAATGACAGTCATTATGGGGTGCCAGGCTCCAAAACATAGAGTAGTGCAAGTGGTGTTTGTACTAATCTGCTTTGCGAAGAATGTTGTAAAAATCATAAGGGTATTTGTAGAGTCCATAATGATGTGTGTTTTGGATATGGAGAGTTAGGTCACAGAGTCTGAGACTGTCCTAAGGCTGGTCTATGAAGTCATCACAGTCGTCATTCAACTCAATTCAGTCACTCAAATCAATAGGGTGCCACTTCTAGTGCCACCAGTAGGCAGCGCCCAAATAGGCTTTATGACTTCAGTCTAGAAAAGATTGGGAAAGTTCCCCTAATGCGGTCACTGGTAGTTATAGACCTCCCATTTACCTATTTATGTCTCATTAGATCCAGAAGCTTCTTTGTCTTTTGTAACTCTTTGCATAGCAGTTAACTTTAAAGTCAGACCAAATATTAACAAAACCTTTCTCAACCTCCAGCCTAGTGGGTCAGTCTATCATAGCCCGGTGGGTATACAGGAACTATCTGGTTATGATATCTTAGGAAGCCAGGCTTCTAGATTTCAATAGTAATATTAGTATGTGTAGAAAAGTAATGGGTGGAAATGATGCCCAACCCGTCTTTACCTTAGTTAAAAGTTTTGTACTTCAGTCATCATGATACCTATGCATGTTTTGTGTGTCAGATCTATGAACACATTTTATATTTACGCACTTTTCATAGAATCGTGTGCATTGCCAGTTCTTAGTATGAGGAGTTCCAGTTCACTCAGTAGTACTAATTATGTTCCATGAACACGAAAACTCCAAAACTCAGGTCATGCAGCTCATGACCTCTGGACTCATGCCTTACAGTATGTCCAGTCCCAGCTACCATCTGAATCATAGTCTCAGTTACAGTCTTAGTTATAGTGTCAGTCTCAGTCCAGTAATCATATCAGAAACTCAGTTCAATTTTAGGTTTACTCGACTATAGCATATAGTTATCAGTTACTTAGATATTAGTATTTCAGTACCTCAGTTAACAGAATATTTTATAACTATGTTACTTTCTTGGTCTTACATTCTCAAATAATACATCTTTCACGAATTCATGCTTAGTTATCTCATATTACACAGTCAGTCCTTACCTCGTATACATAATACTCTACAGTTTTAGTCTAGTTATTTAGACTAAGTACTATTCAGTCTTGTAGACTCAGTATTCAGCTATCAGTTATTCAGTTAATTAAATAATCTAGTATGCTTATGCATTGGTGCACAGCGCCCATGCAAATATTTTTTAGTAGTCCCAAGTGAAGTGTTGTACTAAGGTGGAGAGTATAGTTGAGAGAGTGTTCAAGGGATATGTCTAAGCTTGAAAATTTATAGTTGCAGTGCATAAGTATTATTCACTCCATCTTTGATGATGATTCGTAGGCCTCTCCTTATATTACAGAATTCTAGCCACATTGTGATGTCTTATTCAGACAATGCTAAGCTCTCCTTGCTCCCTAAAGTTGTTGTCAACTCAATAAAAAGAGTGTTAGAGAAAAATCTCCAATTGAGAATAAGTTTTCAGTATGAGTTAGTCCATAAAGCCAGTAATTTAGTTTAGAAGTCAGATGGAAAAATTTGTGTGGTGTGGTTTTCCATCTTTCTATCTAGCCACACTATCCAAAATCTCATGAAAGTAACTATCTAAAATCAAGCAACCTTGAGGTTGTGAGTTCATCTCAGTCTGGGTGTCATGTCTCAGTTTTAGATCCCCCATATGCAGTCACGATTCAGTTTGTAGGTGCCATGTGCATCATCTTAGTTTTTCCTTAATATCTCAGCCAAGTCAGCATTCTTCAGGGGACATAACGTCCCAAGGGGGAGATGTACTATAACCCCCAAGTTTTTATGACCTAAACCTTCCATCTTTTCTTCACATAATGAATCCAGTTTAGAGTAATAGGTACTCATAGGTGGACCCTCAAGTTCCAATCTCATCCGTAAGCCATGTATTTAGGGGCTCGGTTCAGTTCATAATAATTAGTTCCTATATCACATTTCAAGCTCAGTTATGTTCTCATGTTCCCATTCATATGTATTCATTAAATAATCTCAAGTTCGAGATAGATAATTTGGTATTCTTGAAAATCTCTCCTATGAAAGGAGTAAAGAGGTTAGCAAGAAGGGGGAAGCTCAGCCCACGATATGTCGGTCCTAACCGAATTCTCAGCTATTTCAGAAAGGTAGCTTACTAGCTCAAGTTACCTTCAAATTTAACTTTGGTTCATCCAGTGTTCCATATCTCCTTACTTAAGAAATTCATAGGTGACCCAGCAGTCATAGTCCTGATAGAGGGCATAGATATCAGAATAGTCTCTCTTATAAAGAGGTTCCAGTAAAAATCTTTGACTATCAGATTCGCAGACTGAGGAACAAAGAAGTCCCTCTAGTCAAAGTTCTTTGGCGGAATCAGTCTGTTGAGGGAGCTACTTGGGAAGCAGGAGCACATATACAGACCAAGTATCCTTACCTCTTCTCCACAAACTCATACTCAGCTCAAGGTAATAGTTTTCCTTAAAAACTTACTCAGTTCCATGCTCATATGTTCCTTACGAACTTGGTATCAGTTATCATTGCATATTTAGTCATGCATTCATAAATCATGTTTAGTCATGTACTCATACATCAGACATGCATGTTCAATATATATAAACTAAACTTATCAGTAATATCAATTACAAAATCATGCATCAAATATGCATGTTCAGTAAGAAATTCCAGCATAACAGTAGTCTCAGCCATGAAATCATGTTTTAGTTGTATATGTCTAGTACATACTTGTAGTCTATCAGTTCTCCCATCTTAGTCAGTCTCATTCGAGGATAAATATTCCCAAAGGGGAGATATCGTAAGACCCCACAAAATTCTTAGCTTAACTCACTCCTTTAAACTTGTTAAGGGGGTCCCAAACTTAAAAAATTTTAGCTAAGTATCAAGACTTATAATTATTTTAGCCTTCCAAATTTGGAGGATTTTATTTCCAACCTTCCCAGCCTTAGTTAGTTGATTTTTAAATTGATTCATGATGATGGTCACTTGTAGGTCATCTCAGGTGAGTTTTGAATTTCAGGCGAGTTTTGAATTTTTCAAAATAACATAAGGGAGAGTTTGGACTCCTAAACCAGTGAAGGGTCGTGATAGCCCAGCGTCGCGAGGGCCAATCAACCCAAGTAAGGGTCATGCCGTACTGGCTACTTGACCCGAGTAGGGGTCACGTCGCGATGGCTACTTAACCCAAGCAAGGGTCACGACCCGAGGAAAGCCCTATTTAACATTATTTTAATATGGGTTGTGGGGGAAAATTGGTCATTTTCCCCACTCTTATTCAGCCTTAACATGAAATTGATCAGTCTGTAGAGCAAAAATCTCATTCTTTACTCATAAACTCTCTCAAGAGCAAGCCCTAGCCTCATCAAGTTCAAGAATTCAAGTCTTAAGAATTCACTTCAATTTTCATAAAAGTAGTAATCAAGGTATGTGAAGTATTCATCCAATGGTCTCTTCCACCTATGGAGTCCAAAAAACTATTTTTAAACTTCAAGTTTATAGATTTCATAAATTCCATGTTGGATTTGATTATATCCATATTTATAATGATTAATTAGGATTCTAATCTATGCTTTATGATACGTTTCATGTGAGGTTAATTGATATGTATGTAATATCATGAGAACCCATGTAAAACCCTTGAAATTGTCAATAGGGATTTGAATTATGATGTCTAATTGTTGTTTAGTATTATGTGCATATGTATGCTCACCAAGTGCTTGATGAATATCTCATGTGAACTAATAAGGGAAAGAGATCATGTCATGTTAGCTTATGTGCAAGTTGTATCACACAAGTGTTTGATTAAATGTTTCCATGAGTGAGTTGTGAACAAGTGCACATGATTATGGTTTTCAAGATTATTCTATGATTTACCTTTCATGCTATCGAGTCCTGGAGGTATTCAATACCCAAAACCTTAGCTGTTTACCTAGAGCTTCAGTTAGTTACAAAACTCAGGAAAATTTCAGTAGTATTCATAAGTCAGTCACAATATTTAGTTCAAAACTCAGTGGTACTCAGTTAGTTAACGGAATTCAGTAGTATTCCATCAGTCCACAGAACTTTGTGAACTCAGCTTTGTTCATTCAAATAGTACGATTAGTAGAAGTTCAGCCCAGCCTTGTATAGTTTAGAATTTAGTCCAGTGTCTATTCAGTTAGGAGCAGGATTCAGTACCGAGTGAACCCAAGGATGGGGGCTCACCTGCCAGTGGAGGGTGTGGTCTTTAGAAGAAATCCTTGCATACCAGAACTACGTAGCCAGCGTAGGTTGAGATATCTCCCCACTAGAATAGGGTCTATATATCTCATTTGAGATTTCTTACCAGCGAGGGTTTACGAAATATCTTCTTGTATGAGAGGGTTAACTCACAATTTGTCTTTACCTGTGGCACAGTATTGACACCCTTACAACTGGGGTAATAGGTTAGATCCCAAATTAGATAGAGTAGGGGCATGTCGGTTAGATTATTATATCCCACAATCTTAGTCTCAGATTCAGTCTCAGTATAGAACTAGTTCAGTTCTACAGACTCAGGACTATTAGACACAGTCACTCAGCTCAGTATGAAACTCAATATAGTCCCATAAAATAAAGACTATCAAATACAGTCATTAAGTTATTAATAATTTAGTATCAGTATACTCAGATTTTAGTTAATTATTATTTAGATTCAGTATCCAGTGTTATCATGATTTCAGTTACAGTATATATATTCATGCATGTACTCTCATTCAGTCATATTCATGATTTTCAGTTAGTATTTTTCATGCATATGAACTCATGCATTTCATCCTACCTCACTGAGTATACCAATATATTCAAAGTACTGATGCATCCCTTTCTTTTGTGGTATGATGTCTTATATCATAGGTTCAGACGCGTGGGATCCCGAGCACCCTTAGCAGTTTAGACTTTCAGCAGTCAAATTTAGCAGTGAGTCTTTATAGTTCAAGGACATGATTGTTTTCTTTCAGTATTTCAGTTATCAGTTCACTTTCAGTAGTTGGAGTTAGTTGGGGGCTTGTCCCATTAACTCCACAGTTTAGACAGTTTAGAGGCTTTATAGACTAGAAGTATTTTCAGACAGATATTTCAGTTTTGGTATCACTATACCGTATTCAGTTTTATTATAGTATTGAACATTATGGTATATTTTCCACCTAATTTTTGCATATTACAGTATTATCATTTAGTTAATGCAGCAGGTACCAGTCATGGGTTAGCTTCTGGTCCTTCAAGATTATGAGCACCATGTAGCGTTCGGGGTTCTGAATTAGAGCATTACAGAACATCATTGTTGCCTTTGATGATAGATAGACTAGGTACTGTGCGTGTTATTTTTGCCATAGCTAAAAAGGGGCAGCACATCGATTGATGGAAATGCTGAGAAAGCTTCACTCTTATCGAAGCTTCACTCATATCAAAGCTTCACTGGTATCTTGTGTAGGAAGTATAATTGTTATCGAAGATCTTCTGTATTTATTTAGGAAAATATCATATATCAAAGTTCTTCAACATTTCCAAGTTATTACTTATCAAGTAGTGCTAGTATGGAAACAAGTTTTACAAGTGTGTCCATGCTAGTAGGTAGGAGTACTTTCTCTTATTGTCCGTAGTAGTAGTTGTAGTGCTATGCCTATAATTTCTTATTCTTGAAATTTTTTTGATGTCTGTTATTTCATGTAGATTGATCGTTTTGTGGTAGTTTTGCTTTATTACTATCTAATGTTTTGTTTCTATCTCTTGTTTTTTGTTCTCCTAATCTGAGGTAAAGGTATGCACTGTGTACACTCCACCCTCCCCAAATCCCACTTTTTGGGAATACACTGGGCATATATGTTATTGCTGTATTTATATTTCACAGAATTCAAACAAAACAATCAACCACATCAAATTCCTCAATCCCATAGATCCCATCCCCTACCACCTCAGATCTTTACCCTTTCTTAGTATAATATATGTCTAGATTGTATATAACTGTCTTAAGAATAATAATTTTTCACTTACATACCAAATACAAGAAATGAGGAAAAATAATTTCTTACTTTTCCAAAAAATATTTTCCAAGAGAAGATTTTCTATGCTACCAGATACACCCCAGGTCATCTTCACTTTATATATGCTCTGATGTGAAGGGGAAAATACAAGTTTTGCATGTTTTGTAGCTTTTGTGTAGTACTTGGCAAAGTTAAGTACGAGAATAAATTCACCCTCAAATCAATTATTTGTAGGAATATAGGTAGGGGATATGTTGTGCCTTCGTGTCCGATCATTCTTGAAATGAAAAAAAGCTAATCTAACATGCTGAAATGACTTATCATCAGTACAGAAATAGTTTTGAACACCATTGTTGTCTATGATGATAGATAGTCTATGTACTGTGCGTGTTGATATTGCTTTAGATGAAGAAGGGCAGCGCATTGATTGATGCAAACATTGAGGAGAAACTGTCTTCAGAAAGTTTTCTCCTTTGCTTTTGACAAACATGTATCTTTCATGAGATTATAAAGTTGACATGATTTGACCCTTCCAGCTGTTTCCTCTAGTTGAACCTGAACCATGTACCTTTGATCTTTATGTCAGAAAGAATACTTTAACTTATCACTTGCTAAATCATAACATGGAATTTAGGTTCCTTTAATAGCCTTCCTAGTGTAATCCCACAAAGTAAACTCTGTAAAGGATAGAGTAGAGCATGCTTAGACCTTACCTATACCTCAAATATAAAGAGGTTTGTACCTGTTGGGTTCATAGTAATGAAAGGGTGTGAATGGAAATATTAAATCATGCAAGAACGTATGAACTGTGACTATTTTGCGTGAACAGTAGCACTGCTACGTGAACAGTAGCACTGTTTCATTTGAACAATGCACAGCTTCATGAACTGACGTGTGAATAGTGACTATTTCGCGTGAACAGTAGCACTGTTACGTGAATAGTAGCACTATTTCGCACGAACAGTGCATTGCTTCACGAACTGCTGCAACACTATTTCGAACTGATGCAGTATTTCACAAAATGGTATACTGTTTCAAAAAATTACTGCAATGGTTTAAGTAAACAGACATGTATTTTCAGGAAAAGACACACACCTCTAAATTGAACCAATGCCACCTTTCAAAGGGGCATCTTGTGGCTATAATAACCTGCTTTCTTCCACAGGTTAAGACAAAAAAATTTCAGAATTACAAGCTTCTTCTGCTTCTTAAAAAATACTCTAAGTGTGATCATTCAAACCGTGAGTCTGTTCGAAGAATCCACCTATTTGAGGTACCGCCATAGTTGGATTGAAGGCCATTTTATCCTGGGAGGAAGATTCCATAATATCAGGTACAGTGAGGAGAATTATTCCTTAAGGAAAGTCCATGAATTCGGACGACTTGGCCTTAACAATTTCTGTTTGATCTATATTTCTGAAATATAAAATACACCTCTTGTAAAGATCATTTTTGATCTTGTGTTGAGGATAGTGTTCTTGTTCTTACTTGCACTCGAGTTGAAGTTGTTATTCTATTATACAGATTCTATATACCCGTATTGTGGAAATAGCAATCTTAAGGAATAATATTTTTTTACAGAATCTGTATTGCTTGTGTTTGGAGATTAAAGCTTAGGCTTTCTACTCCGCTTGAATTTAACTAGTGATTAGAAGACATAAAATATTCATCACAAGTTAAGGTTCACTCGGTTGACGATTCAAAGTAATAAAAACTTCATCGTTAACTAGAAACAAGAAGAAGATTTTCAAGTTACTTAACTTTATAAATAGTATTCTGAAAAATACTAAGTTTTCTGTCTTGTGGTGACAGGAAAAATGACAATTGAAAGTGAAATGTTGGATGCGACAATGTCTATAGGGGTAAATAATATTGCCACATCAAGTCGCACAAATGCTCCGCCAACGATGGCACCAACGGAGAAGCCCGAAAAATTTTCTGGCATTGACTTCAAGCGGTGGCAACAAAAGACGTTCTTTTACCTCACCACTTTATGTCTACAACGGTTCACTAGCGAAGACGCTCCCGAGGTGCCCGAGGGAACCTCAGACAAAGACCGCTTCATTATTGTAGAAGCTTGGAAACATTCGGATTTTCTTTGTAAGAACTATATTCTGAGTGGTCTCCAAGACAATCTCTATAATGTCTATAGTGGAACCAAGACTTCAAAGGAAATGTGGGGGGAACTTGAATGGAAATATAAAATGGAGGATGCGGGAATTAATAAATTCCTTGTTGCACGGTTCCTGGACTTCAAAATGATTAATAGCAAATTTGTTGTCTCTCAAGTACAGGAGTTGCAAGTCATCATACATGATCTCCTAGTAGAAGGTATATTTTTGAAAAATACCATAGTTGAACAAATTAAAAATGTTCTTAAAACTCATATAAATTGTTTTGTAGGTTTAATTATGAATGATGCTTTCCAAGTAGCAGCAATAGTTGAGAAGCTACCACCTTTGTAGAAAGACTTCAAAAACTACGTAAAGCATAAACGCAAGGAGATGACCGTTGAAGATCTTATAGTCCGACTTCGTATTAAAGAGGACAATAAAGCTGCCGAAACAAGGTCAAAGGGAAATTCTACAATGAATGGAGCCCATACTGTAGAAGATAGCCAAAACAACTCGAAGAAAAGAAAGAAAGTTGAACATGGAAGCAATCAACCCAAGAAAAAGTTCAAGGGAAAATGCTTCAATTGTGACAAAATTGGCCACAAGTCCACAAATTGTCAAGCCCCAAAGAAAGGCAAGAAAAAGGACCAAGCGAATATGATTGAGTCCAACCAAGAATATGATGATTTGTGTGCTATGTTCACGGAATGCAACTTGGTGGGGAATCCACACGAATGGTGGATGGATTCAGGTCCCACATGCCATGTTTGCGCAAAAAAAGAGTTTTTCTTGTCATTTTCTTTGGCTCAATAAAAAGAAATACTTTACATGGCCAACTCCGTTACTGCTAAGGTGGAGGGAATAGGAAAAATTTGCCTAAAGATGACTTCCAGAAAGGTCTTGACACTGAACAATGTGTTATATGTTCTGGAGTTACGTAGGAATTTAATTTTTGTTTCACTCCTAGATAAGAATGGATTCAAATGTGTAACCTTTTCTGGAAAAATTATAGTGAGCAAAGGAGAAATGTATGTAGGAAAAGGCTATCTCACGGAGGGCCTTTATACGATGAATGTAATGACTGTTGAAATGAATAAAAGTTCGAATTCATCTTATTTGCTTGAGTCTTATGATTTATGGCATGAACATTTAGGCTGTGTTAATTACAAAATGTTACGAGAACTGATTAACTTAGAAGTTTTTCCAAACTTTGAGTGCAATAAATCAAAGTGTCAAACGTGTGTGGAATCAAAGTATGCAAAGCATTCTTATAAGTTCGTTGAAAGGAATTCCAATCCCTTAGACTTAATACAAACTGACATTTGTGATATGAAGTCAAAACCATCTCGTGGTGGGAAAAAGTATTTCATAACTTTTATTGACGACTGCACTAGATATTGTTATGTCTACTTGCTAAATAGTAAGGATGAAGCAATAGATGTGTTTAGGCAATATAAAACTGATGTTGAAAATCAGTTAGACAAAAATATCAAAATAATAAGAAGTAATAGGGGTAGTGAATATGAATCTCCCTTTGCACAAATATGTGTAGAGAATGGAATAATCCATCAAACTACGGCCACGTATTCACCTCAATCTAATGGAATTGTGGAAAGAAAAAAACGAACTTTGAAAAAAATGATGAATGCCTTACTTATAAGTTCTAGTTTACCGCAAAACTTATGGGGGGAGGCTATCCTTACGGACAATCGTATACTCAACAAAGTTCCCCATAGTAATACATAATCAATTTCTTACAAAAAATGGGAAAAAAAAAGAAACCTAACTTGAAATATTTCAAAGTATGGGGGTGTCTAGCAAAGGTTCAAGTTCCTATACCTAAAAGGGTTAAGATAGGGACTAAAACGGTAGATTGCGTGTTCATAGGATATGCTAAAAGAAGTAAGGCATGTCAATTTTTGGTTCATAAATCCGAACGTCCGAATATAAATGAAAGTACGGTATTTGAATTAGATAATGCTGAATTCTTTGAAAATATTTACCCGAATAAAATTAGACATGAACAGTCTAGTGGAGGATCTAAACGACGTCGAGATGAACCAAGTGAGAATGTACATAATGAAGAAAATCCAAGACGTAGTACACGTCAAAGAATATCAACTTTGTTTGGGTCAAATTTTGTAATATTTTTCTTAGAAAATGAACCTCAAACATTTAAAGAAGCGATGTTGTCGTCAGACTCATCCTTTTCGAAAGAGGCAGTCAATAGTGAGATAGATTCAATCTTAAGCAACCATACATGGGAATTGGTTGACCTTCCTCCCAGAAATAAACCTTTAGGTTCTAAATGGATCTTCAAAAGAAAAATAAAGGCAGATGGTACTATTGACAAGGCAATACTTCTAGTAAAAGGCTTTAAATAGAAGAAAGGTCGTGATTACTTTGATATATACTTGCCAGTAACAAGGATAACCTTGATTCGAATGTTAATTGCCTTGGCGGCGGTATATGATCCTCAAATCCATCAAATGGATGTGAAAACCGCATTCCTAAATGGAGATTTGGAGGAAGAAATTTACATGGAACAACCTGAGGGTTTTGTGGTTCCCGGAAAGGAAAACAAGGCGTGTAAACTTATCAAGTCAGTATATGGTCTAAATCAAGCATGCAAAGTTTGACCAAACCATGTTGGCAAACAGATTTAAAATAAATGAATGTGATAAATGTGTCTATATTAAAGACACTCCAAATCACCAAGTCTTTGTATGTTTATATATGAATTATATGTTGATCATCAGTAGAGACATTTCTGACATTAATGCAACAAAACGAATGCTCGAGAGCAAGTTTGATATGAAGGACCTTGGAGTTGCAGATGTGATCTTAGGTATAAGAATCCATCGAAATCCACAAGGGTTGGCATTGTCACAGTCTCATTATATCGAAAAGGTACTTGACAAGTTCAAGTATATGGAATTCGGTATTGCCAAGACTCCATTGGATGCGAGCTTTGCACTTTAAAAGAATGAAGGTGAAAGTGACTCGCAATTGAAGTACACAAGAGTATTGGGATGTTTAATGTATATAACAAACTGTACACGACCAGACATAGAATGCCCTATCAGTAAATCAAGTCGGTACACGAGTAATCTCAACAAAACTTACTGGATGGTAATAAAAAGAGTTTTGGGGTATCTTAAATACACTCAAAATTATGCTCTGCATTATAATAAATATCCTACGGTACTTGAAGGATATAGTGATGCAAATTGGATCACCGAATCGAACGAAGTAAAATCCACAAGTGAATATGTATTTACTATCGGTGGAGGAGTAGTTTGTTGGAAATCATCCAAACAGACCTGTATCGCTCGCTCTATAATGGAATATGAATTTATCGCTTTAGATAAAGCCGGTGAAGAAGCAGAATGACTCCGAAATTACTTGGAAGATATTTCGTATTGGCCCAAGCCAGTGGCACCAGTATGTATACACTGTGATAGCCAAGCGGCAATAGGTAGGGCAGGGAGCATGATGTATAATGGTAAAACTCGTCATATAAGACGAAGACGTAATATCGTAAAAGAACTTCTATCTAGTGGAATTATCACTGTAGACTATGTAAAGTTAAAAGATAATATTTTGGATCCACTTATAAAAGGCCTATCTAGAGAAGGAGTATAACGAACATCCAAGGGAATGGGTTTAAGGCCTAGGATGAGTCAGCATGGCGGCAACTCTACCTAGCAGACTAGAGATCCCAAGAGCTAGGCTTAAGGAGATCAAATAAAGTTGTGTCTGACAGGTTCAACATTGTCAATTACCCAACCCATTCTCATGATGTAGACAATGTATAATAAACAAGGATAAGACTTAAGGTGAAAAGTCTTTTAATGATTATCTAAATTTGATAGATTTGACCAAATAGTTTAATCTATAGGATTGAAATTTTAGAAATCATCTATGTGTGGGCGAAATGGAAGCCACTTCAAAGAGAATGTTAGTAAAGGCCTATTCTCTAAGCTCTCAAAAAAACCGGGACGTGTTCAAGGCTGAAAAGAACAAAATAGTAAGAACCATAAAAGGTAAAAGGATGGTTGTGTGACATATGTTGTCTAGGTGTACATTAAAGCTCGACGGTTCAAAGATATCAACTCTACCGATTGACCGAGTGCATCCGATGCATGTTCACTATGAAAAGTTCAAAGGGAAACCTACTTATCCAGATGCAAACAGTTTTTGCTTGATGATTACATACTTGTCCATAAAAGTTTGACGAAAATAATAGCCATTCTCATTCATTTGGGGGATTGTTGGGTTCATAGTAATGAAAGGGTGTGAATGGGAATGTTAAAACATGCAGGAATGCGTGAACAGTGACTGTTTTGTGTGAACAGTAGCACTGTTTCGCGTGAAGAGTGCACTACTTCACGAACTAACGCATGAACAGTGACTATTTCACATAAATAGTAGCACTGTTAAGTGAATAGTAGCATTGTTTCACGTGAACAGTGCACTACTTCACGAACTGCTGCAACACTGTTTTAAACTGATGCAATGTTTCACGAAATGATGTATTGTTTCAGAAAATTACTGCAATGGTTTAAGTAAACAGACATGTATTTTCAGGAAAAGACACACACCTCTAAATTGAACCAATGTCACTTTTCAAAGGGGCATCTTGTGGCTATAAATAACCTGTTTTCTTCCACAGGTTAAGAAAGAAAAATTTTTTAGAATTACAAGCTTCTTCTTCTTCTTCTTAAAACATACTCTTAAGTGTGATCATTCAAACCGTGAGTATGTTCGAAGAATTCGCCTATTTGAGGTACCACTATAGTCGGATTGAAGGCCATTTTATCCTGGGAGGAAGATTCCATAACCTCTGGTACAGTGAGGAGAATTATTCCTTAAGGAAAGTCCATGAATTTGGACGACTTGGCCTTAACAATTTCTGTTTCATCTATATTTCTGAAATATAAAATACACCTCTTGTAAAGATCATTTTTGATCTTGTGTTGAGGGTATTTGTTCAACTTTGTTGTGTTTTTGTTCTTACTTGCACTTGAGTTGAAGTTGTTATTCTATTATATAGATTCTACGTACCCGTATTTGGAAAATAACAGTACCAACACACCCTCAAAATCTATATGCACATTAAAAGTTCCTGCTTTAACTTTACTTTCTCTTTTGGTAGCCGGTATCCTGATTATTAAACTATTGAGATCAAGATCTCAAATGTAACATGCTAAATAAGGGCAATTAAGAAGGAACATAAGAAGTCTTTGATTATAAAAAGTGAATTAACAAAACCCATAAAGTAAATCTTCATTAAATAAGTGACAACTTAGAATATAAGAAGATAGATAATTTGTTGACGAAGAAGCAGTTTGGTGGTATCAAGTTCTTCAAATCTGGTCAGCCAAGAAGATATTTTTTATTACTTGATATTGTCGACTTCATTGTGGAAAATTTCTGGGTGGATGCTTTATTAATAATCCTCTTCTTCGTGTGATGTTAATTAGTAGGTAATTGGTGCGAAATTGTCTGACAAATAAGTTGTGGTGAATATTTAACAACCGAAGAGGACATCATATTCTAATATAGAAGAAGTTGACCGTCGGTGAGCTGAACACCGGAGATATTGGGCGGAGAAGAGAGGAGTTGAAGAGGTTTCCTAATTGAGCATTAACTGGTGAGTCTTACTTTTAGTATTTATTGTCTTGAATTAGTTTGGGCCTGTTTTGATTGTCTTGATTTTTCATTTTGGGCCACCTTATCTTCGTGCCTTTTTCGAAAAACCTTTTTCATATACTCACTTTATCTTAATTTGTCGACACAATTGAAATTTCGAGAATCTTGAAATTTATTTTCATCACAATAATGTATATTCTTTTAAATATTTTAATTTATTAATTATTGGTATTTTATAATACTTATTACATAGATTTTAGACATATATACTTTTTTTCAAAAAAAAAAACACTTAACCTCCTAGATATGAATTCGCTGTAAAAGTTCAATAGTTTGAATTACGAAACTTTAATGATGCCACATAAATTTTGACAAAGACCTTTGTTTGTTTGTTTTGACTTGAGGCGGAGTATAAAAAAATAAAGATGATGTTTTATTCCTGTGGTCTTAGACTAAAGATATACAGAATGTATTACAGTCAAACTTCTCTGTAGTGGCATCATTTATTTAGAAATTTCATGATTGCTATAGAGAGACATTTTATATGTTACTGACATTTGAAGTACAAATCTCATTTAGCTGATAAAAACAAAAGTATGCAAAATTAAAAAGAGAATGAATATAAAAAAGAAAACATTAGTAGTCTTTTTCTCGTGAAGCCATGAATTTTCCTTTAAATTAGATATTGTACTTGAAAGTTACTATGTGTATGATATTAATGATGATTACCATAAATATCTTGATATTGTAATAATATTTTGAGTATGTTATTATAGAGAGAATTTTTTGTACAAAGAGTGTACCACTATAATAAACGTCATTGTTGTTATTGGTAGAATGTCATTATAGAGAAGTAAAATATATAATGAAAAATTAATCTAGAGAAGATCAAACTACTATAGTAAAATATTGTTATAGTGAGGTAACGTTATAAAGAGGTCTGACTGTATTTAGTCGTGTGGTCTTAAACTTGCAAGTCAATAGTTACATATATAATGACATGTTTACTAGTATTTACTACAATATAACATAATTGTTAGAGTTGGTAAAAATTCAATAAATGCACAAAAAGAAGAAAAATCAAATTTAGAATCAACAATAGCTAGTCTAGAATATATATATCAACATAACTTATATACGTTTAAGTAAAATGAACAAAGAAGAATTTATAATAGACGAAAAAAAGTATAATAATTGCCATAAAAGGAAATTTAATATACCAAAAATTTAAATTTATAATTAGTGCGAATTATTCAGTAGCAATAACAGATAAAAATATAGATAAATCATTAGTATTATATTGAAAAATATCAGGAATAGAACTAATCCCAGGAAGTAAAATATTTACGGAAAGATGTAAAAATCTATATGTATTAACAACAAAACATAAAATAACAGAAAAAAATAAAATTAATAAAATACAAATAGAAAGTCCTTTTGAGCAATTTGTAAAAACAATTGACAATAATGATTATAGTTACAAAGACAT